>NW_011887793.1:748973-765476 GCF_000806365.1 Fopius arisanus | reverse complement strand
CCCCCCACTTCATTCCATACTTTCTTTCTTATGCTAAACTTCTACGGCAACCTCGATCAATCCTGATTGGCTTATGCATTTTTTTTTCGTAGTATTATCGATGAACGTTAATCTTCTATACTTCCTCTGAATTTATACCTTCCAACAGTCAGAGAGAGTTTGGGAGGAAAGAGGATTTTTATTCTGGCTTCCGAATGGAGATATTGGACATTTTAAATCTGAAATATTCAATTTTATGGGTACAACATTGGCGCTGGGTTGGGGCAAGGTTGGGGCAATGTTCGAACGTTAGTGCAATGTTGGTACAATGTTGACGTAAGGCTCAGAATTAATTAAAATTACAGAATTTGCCAGTGAACAATTTCATAAATTTCATGAACTCAAGAATAATATATTGATTTTCAATTTATAAAATTATAATAATATTCTTGTGAAGATTCTCCGATAATTCGAATCCATTGGAAAATAAATCGCTGATTCATTAGCAGAGAAGCAATACCAGAAATAATTTCAGCAATACCCTGTTTTTTTTTTCTGGCGAATCGATCTCAATTTTCGCCAACTTTCAATTTGTGTGTGGGAAATTTTAATGCCAGTATTTTCCGAGAGATTCCAATCACGACTCGGGCGTTTCCTCATTGCAACAGTCGCTATTTCGCTGTCGGCATTTGAGAGAATAAAACGTGAAATAAAAAAAAGTACCCGAAGAAAGAAAAAAAAAAGAAAAAGAAAAAGAAAAACGTAGCAACAACGAAGCGGAGAGTGCCGCGCGTTTTGCTTTACCCACGGGGCCGTGGCCGTAAATCACAATTATTGCGAACGTTCTCTCCCTTAAGAGTGTTTTTCAGGAGCGATCCAGTCGAGGTTAGTCCGAGACTCCATCTCTCTCGAGCGCAATGGAAATCCCCGTGTTTCTGCCCTCGTCCTAGGTCTCAGAGAAAAAGATTATAGATCCACGGGTGTTTGGTGTTTAGAAAAGTACGGGTGAGTGCAGATATCTTGGTGGAATGTAGCTCGGGGTATTATGGCCACTCGGAGAGATATTCTCACTAACGAGGGATGCGCGCTCGTATTGTGATTAAATCGTGGTATAACGCTGTGGGGAGTCCCCAGGAACGGCAACAATGTGGGGAAATTAAGGAATACTCCGCGTCAGTCTCGTTGAGGGGAAAATCATAATAATATTGCCACCTCCTACCACAAGAGACTCCAATATTTGTCTTATGATCTTTAATCCCGAGAAGCTGTCGCGTTTTGGATTATTAACTTCTCCGTTTACACCTCCATCATATGTATACGAAATATACAAAAGATATATGATATTTAGAAGAAATTGATATAATTTACGCTTTAGAGGTTTTCCAAAAGATAAATTTCTTATCGTGAGAATCGGCTTGCTCTTTTAATGAAAATTTGTAGTAAACATTTATTCAGATTTCCAGCGATTTTTTTAAATACAATTTATGTGTTTTAGTTAATTGCGAGCAGCGGTTCGTTTGCATTGTACATCAAACTCATGAAAGAACATCGAAAATTGAATTTTTACACTGAATGGAGATGCCAAAATTTGTTTAAAAACAGTATTAATTTTATATTCAATTCTATTTTTTAATTCGTTTATAAAGAATATGTCACTAAGACATATATTTCCCGTACTTTTTATCCAAATTTCAAAATTAAATTTTATGATACCCATGCGATTGGTCGGGATTATCACTGGTCACTGGTTCCTAGCCTAGAAAATAGGCAGAGGAAATGATCCTACCTGCCCGAAATGTGGACTAGCGGAGGAAAACCCACACCACCTAGGCACTAACTAAAATGCAGTGGTCTTGACGAGATCCGATGGGACGTCTTTGGGACCACTTGCATCAAGGAAATGTATGTTGATAGGGACGGTATAGAAGGGCTCTATGAGTTTGCTCGAAGGGCCAACATGCTGGCACCTGTGGACTAGGCGGCTGACAAGTGTAGAGTGCAAAATAGCTGGGAGTCTACAGACTAATGACTAAAGACCCATACGATTGAACTCCAAATTCAATTTAAATAATTGAAAAAAAAAGTAAATCAGAACATCGTAACTTCCCCGTTAACAACTTTATACTATTAATATATATTATATATTTATATTAATTACTGACGAAAAAATGTCGAATTCTCTCATATTCCTATCTCATCCTTCCCTTCCCTCAACTTTTAGTTATCTAGACATCTTCAAACGTGGGTCAATTGCAATAACCCCAATCCCCTCGAACAACCGAGTTTACACATGAGTTTCGTCACCGAAATTGAGGAAAAGCAGACCATAATGCAATAAACTCAGTGAAGGCATCACCATGGATTTGTTTCATTGGACGAGCTTTTTCCCTCTCATCCCTTTTGCAGCCCCACCTTTTTCTATCCCCCATGTACACCGTGGGACCCTTGTACCGGATCTATCGGGTGAGTCCGCGTACCTTGTAATTTATTTAGAGGGTAAATGAGGCAGCCGTTAATTGCCGTCCGCTAAGCTGCGAGAAAGTGTACCGTCGGGGATGTTGTCCGGAGGGTGAGATAGACAGAGAGAAGACATTTTCACATTACTTCGGCAGTTATCCCAGGATATTCCACCAAGAACGTGCCACACCATTGAGAAGACTCCAAGGAACAATTTAGTGTTTATAAAATCGAGGGTACAAACCCGAAGAATTGTCTCGGTGAGGGGTTACGATTATGCTGGTCAATTCCAGGGGAGATATTTGTCCGGTGACAATGGGAATTCTTTGACTCCATCGTCTCCATATTTTATCGCTGTGGTAATTCGTCTTCGGGACGCTAATTAATTGGCTAGGTTCAGCGGTGTCTTTAACCCAATTTTGAGGGATGGATGTGAATTATTCGGTTGGCGTGAATTACATAGAAGTTGAGATCGTCACATCTTCGTGGGTGTCAATTCTCGGGGGTTGAATTGAAGATTTGGGTGAGGGAGTTGGGAATAATGGTTTCAATCTCGAGGTGATGCAGTTTGCTACTTTTGTCGGGAGTCTTCGGGTGGAAGTAATTGATTCATCGTCAGTTTGGTAGAAAGGTGATAGGTTTGATGGTAGATGTGGTAGGTCAGGGTGGTTTGGGGGAAGTGCAGTGGACTGGTAATCTGGAAGATGTGGATTCGAATTCCGATGGGGTATTATTAGTACTCGTGATGATTCAGTTATGGCACGGAAATTATGGAATAATAAAATCCATATAAGCACTCGACTCTGTCATCATCCTCTCTTCAACATTTCTTAATTGCGGTTATTTCTTAAATTGTGTTGTAAAGATGACGGAATCAGTGGGCAACAGGAAAGTGCACATGCATTGATGTTAATTAATATTTTGGAAAGGAGAATTTATTTCGAAATTTACATTGTTGGGAATGAATAGTTGTTAAATTAATGTTTCGTTTTCAGTCGAGGGAGAAGTATGGAAAACCTATGGTAAATACCGCAACTCTCATTAGCTGAATTGGAAGAGGATTGGATTGATAACATGCAAGACATGAGTTCAAGTCCCAGGAAGGTACTGCTGTTAAAATTGGCATTGAGGTAATTGAATCAAAAAATTTTTATTAGGGTAAACCCCTTTTTGCAAAGGAATTCCCTCCAATCTGTTGACACTATTAAAAATTTGTTGAAATTTCCCTCACAAAATAATTTGAATATTCAATTATGTAAATTTGAATTAAATTCAATTGAAAATAGAGAATTACGGGAACATCATGTTCTTTCGTTGTTAAAAATTATACGAAATTTTTTTCTACTTGCAATTTCAGGTATCATTTTGTAATAAAATAAATTTTTCAGTTATGATTGTACTATTCTTAAGACTCTACTCATGGAACGATAAAACAAATAATTGAATACCAATTCGCCTCTATTAATCCAATGACATTATCTTGAAGATCCAGAAAGAGTACGCAGCCTTCTGGTGTAAAGAGAATGTTAGGAAATGCCTCTGGTGGTAGCGTTGAACACGAGAACAACATTAGTAGTAACTTATGGTTGTGGTCTGGCACTTTGGTTGAGGGAAGGAGAGCAAGCGAGCGTGGAAGGTACAAGTAACCCGTGAGAGTAAGGAATAAAGTAAAGGAGCTAAGTCTATCCAGTGTTGCCAACCGAATCTGCAGCACCCTTAAACCCGTGTTGGATTCCTCAGGGAAAAAGTGAAGTTTTCCCGGTGACGACACACCGACTGCTCCAAGTTCTAGTCTCTGGAGTTAACCTCGAGTTGCATTGCCCTCCCATCAGGGAAACATCCACCCAAGGCAACCGCCATAACGGATACGGAAGCATCCGGGATGAACTGTTGGCAAGTACCAAGAAAAGTGGAGGAGAAGTCGAGATAAAAGTGTATTGGGGTGAAAGGGGAGACAGGGGAGCAGAAGAAGAAAGAACTCTGAGAGCTGCAAGCACAAGCAGCCGTGATAGATATGGAGAGTCTGGGTAACAACCATCAGTTTCCGGAGTTAGTTTCAGTAAGCAACTTTCATTTCTGAGATTTGAAGGCACCCATCGAGCTACCGATGCCTCTGGCAACTCAAAATTGACGGTTTAATTAGGAGGGGAACGTTGTGATAAGGATGTGGGGTAGGAGCGTCGATGGGGTGTCTTATAATTTGCCGGAGGCCAGTGGTAATCGTGATTGTAGATAAATTCTTCTTCATTTTTCATTCTCGACTGAGACGTTTGGCATTAATTTTGGAGGGATGGTGAAGGGAAATGCAGGACCAAGAGGCAGCCGTTTCCCTTGCTACGTTTATGAGGCAAGTTGAGAGGGTGAACTGAGGACGATTCTCGGTGAAACGGAAACCGGAAATGTGTAACGGAAGCTTCAACAATCCCTCGATGAAACTATTGGTCATTCTTGGATGCGATACAGGATGTGTCGGATGTGATAATTCATAGCCAAGAATTTTTCGTTCTTAGATGAATTTTGTACGGGGGAAACATCAGCTTTTCACTAGTCATTAATTTATTTATTAACAAACATTTGGCAAACAATAATTGGAATTGAACTAAATAACATGAGGAAGTATGACCTGGTCTGAGTCAACTTATCTTAATGAAGAATTATAAAAATTGGTAGCTTCTCGTAACGATGGAATAATTATTTTGGTTTAGAGACCGGAAGGATAATTATCACAAAAGTTTTTTTATGAAAAAATTTTGCCAAGTTGACGTTTTATTGCATGATCATATTTTCCCAAAAAATATCCTCAATTTTATTCACAAATGTCGTTTACAAATCATATTGATTAGAAGGACTGAATATCTCATCTGAATAAATCTAATAACGTATATGAATGGAAAAGTCGCCATTGGAGACGCTAAAGAACAAAACGCCCTCTACAAATTGCCAGCTTGAGAATACACATAGCTAATACATGCTCTCATATGTCCATGTGTGAGCAGACTTTTATATATCTGCGAGCACTCTTAAATTGACGACCTTGAAAAAACTAGGGCTACCAACGGTAGCTAGCGTCGCCAATCACCAATTCGATTTTCGGAAAAAAGTCCACTTGGCGCGCTAGCTTTTCTGTGTATACCTCAAAAAATAAACAATAAGCAAAAACAAATTTCGGCGATTCAGAGACCGGAAGAATAATTATGATCTGAGATCATCGAACTGCAGCTGAATAAAATCGATGATAACCATGATGATGCGTTTCAGTTGAATTTGTGTAGATTCTGTTTAGGTTTTTTACTCAGTCCCTTCGCTCTCCTTTTATTCTTTCATTCGCCCAGCAAACATCCCTTGCGTGATGTATAGCCCCTTGGAGGTCGATGACTTCCGCTATTTTTCTTCTGCTGTCTCCAGCAAGCAACTTCCCTCTTCCCGTTTTGCCCAGTCTCGGAGCCAGAGGTTCTTGTATCCCTTTCTACACGATGGGGCTGTAGCATGGGAATTTTTACGTGTATTGGATGTATTCAGGATCTGGTGCATCGATCGAGACACCATGACGACCTGCTGTTGCTGCTGCTCAACCCATCAGAACTCACCGTATTCCTAACTTCAGGCTGACCACATTTTGAAGAAATCCAAACTAGTGATGCAAAAATTCTTGACATGTCAGGTTACAGTCATACAGTCCTTATGACGGTCATATTTCTGGAACCTGATGGTTTTTCATTCCTGACATCTCACATCTTTTCCAAACAAATCGCAAGGAATTGGTCAAGCCCTCGATAACTCGGCAAATTGGATGGATAATTGCAATTTCCATAATAATTATTCCTCTGATGACGTTATCTCTTGATAAAAAATTGCTGCATTTATGGATGCAATCGAATTGAAATGAATCTCAAAAGATTCGGCGCCCAGGCATATTTTAACCCAGTTCTTCAACCCCTACGGCATTCAACAACAATCTTAAACATTTGTTTCTTTTGTTAATCTTGTTTGGTCAATTAGTAGTCACCATAAATACATCGAGCTCGACGTATATCGTGCATACGTGCGTATATCTAACCAGAGTGAAAGTGAATTCAGTTTGAAAATCAAGTTGGCTTGGGCAATGTCAAATAAAACCGAGAGTGGCTCTTTATAAGTTGACGCGATAAATAATTAATGGATTGAGACGAACCGCAGACGTATGCGATGGAGGGGAGGGAACGCGAGTCCATAAACCACTTAATATTTATAAGGTATGGATGGTAGCATACGTTTTATTATTCGAACCATTCGGCTGGACGTGAGTGGAGGAGAGTGAGAGAATACCACTTCTTTCGTCTTATAATGCGCGTATGGTATTTAGATATTTTAATTAACCGATTGGCTATAAATTATGGTAATTAAGGAGGCAAGACGGGGTCTGATGGAGTGAGATGGCATTCTCATCGAAAAAATAGGGAGAAGAAGACTGAGATGATTCTTTCCTCTGAGGATTTTACTCGCCATCGGACCGGCACTGAATCGTGCATTTGGAGTTTATGGAGAGGTAGGAAACTCAACTCTGACTATCAATTTGATGATTGATGTGGCAGATGGGGGGAAACGGAGAGAATATTCTAATGGAATCTGAAAGGAAATTAAAATTTTGAATTTTTCATTTGGGTCTTGAAATTGATAATTCGAAATCTGATATTCAATTTTTGTGTTTAATTGTTATGAGAATCAATTTTAAAAAACTCATAAATGAATTATCTATTTGTCCTCAAGTTTCGCGACTGAAAATTCGCGTTGAATTTTCCGACCGACAACAAACAGCATAAAATAAGGAGACCATCAATAATGTGGTTGGGTCAGTTCCTCATCCCGGGCGATTTTTCTCGATTCCCGATAATTTTTTCCCCAAATACTCATAGACCTAGAATGAAAGAAGGGAGAGAAGATGGTCAGCGTTGAACTCGCCCCACAGATGAGATAGAGCCATGCCATTACAACAGCCCGATAAGATAGTAGAACCCTCTCCCCCGATGCCGGACGCGATCTTCGCTATGAAAAATCTCACTGTCGCTGAATTCATCGAGCTGCCGAGGGGTGAGTATGAGCCAACCCAAGGTACACAGACGACATTGTCCAGTTGAGGGGTTGGTTGAGCGTTCCTTATCTTCTCACGACGATCGTGACCGTCCGAGACTCCATTTCCGCGGCCAAGGAACCCTGCCCACCAATTTATATACTCCTAACGAGATGGCCACGGGGGCCTGCCGCTCGTTTACATGGACGCTATCGGACCATCCCATACTAAGACCCATCCTCTTTCGGTTAAATCGATATTATAGTTGTATTTCCCTCAACTACGGGGCCATTCTCCCTATTCGTCCATGTGCTTCACTCATGCTGCATTAACTTTCATTTTTATTGACCACTCGTGTCTCTTGTATTTTATCCAGCTTGTTTGTCCTTTCGACAACATGATTTCGCTGAAAAATCACCGTTGGGGTACCTTGATTGCTGACTTGATTGCAAATATTGAATCTAAATATTTCAAGTTCAAACTCCAACTGATTACGTGAAGACTTCTGATAAATACTTGTGTCTCAGATGTTGTAGGATAATTCTGTTTTGAAGACTTTGGAATCAGCAGTCCTTGTTAGAATTCTTACGACTGATCACTGATTTGGTGGATGAAGTCGAAGTGAAATGCTAGACTTTAGGGTGAATTTATAAACTGGAGTATCTAAAATTGCTGAGATTGAATTGATATTGCTGGGCTTCTTTGGAGTACATAAAGAATAGGTTGATGTCAAGCTGTTGATCGAAAGTATCTCTGTAAATCAACAACTCCACATGTTTTCGTCAGATTCGATGAGTCCAGAGATTCTGCCGATAATTGCACTATTTCTTCATCGAAAAATCGAAGAACTTTGTTGTTTTATGAAGCTTGGTCAGCGGTTTTAGATCAAGTTCCAAGTGGCTTTCCGCAGGCAAGCATTCCCCCAACAATATTTATCAGATATAATTAATTGTTAGTTTCGTCGACAGCATAATGACTTCTCAATACTTAAGATCTCGATTTAGAGATCAAACAGTTAATATCTTAAAATTCCAGAAGAAGAATGCCGTCTAAGTTGACAGAAATCAGAGAAAGTACTTGTTTTATAAAGTCCCTTCAACAGTAATTGAAAACATTTCATCTTTCTACTAAAACAAAGATTTCCCAACAACTGGTTATCGAAAAGGATCAATTGATTACGAGATTTAGCAACCGATAACACGATGAAGGCAAGTAATTGCCCCAATTAATTTCCCAAATAATCCATCAATTTTGAAACTCTCACTGATCTCCTTTATTCCCGCACGTCTCCCATAAACCATCACCTCTCAATTTCCTCCCAGATTTCCGAGTTCCTCCTAAGAACGTCAAATAATAACATTTCTATAAGTCGATCGTTTGTATTCGCCACATCGCACTCGGCGCCCCCATTTCAATTAACGTATGATCTATGCCGTACAAGAACCCCCACCAAATGGCGGCACCTTTTCAGAAAGAAAAAAAAAAAGCAGGATTGAACGTACCCCAGCAATACGCGAAGGGATCGACTCTAAGTAACTCTATATCACCAGTACGTGACGTGAGTCGGCCAATATTCCACACGTCGAATTCAAGATACCGCCAGCACCATCTATATAATCATCAAATAGGGGACAAAAATCCCCAGGATGTCTGACCCTGTCTCACCCTTCTACAACAGAGCCATCAGGAGAAAGCAGTAAATCACCAATTTCCTCGTTTTTCGTGAACTTTCACCGGGTTTTTTTTGTTTGAGAAAATTTCATGGAGGCAAAGTGTCCACTGGGAGCAGAGAGGAACAATTCCAAGGACTCCCTGGGGCTTGTCTTCAGCGAAAAGTGGGCGGTAGGAGGTTTAAGTCTCTCTCCTGCTTGTCCTCTATGAACGACTCGGGTATTGGTCCCTCCACGGTGCAGCATATGAGCTCTTCCAGGGCAATTTCTCCCAATTTCTGACCCCGGGACATCTATTTTATTTAGCCTCGAGACATCGAATCAAGGAACGAAAGAGAAAAGAAACGGTAAACTTCGCCTCTCAGTGGGCAAAGCCTCAGTTTGTCCTGCGATGGTGGCACCTAACGGTGATATCCCATCAGGCCGTTATAGAGAAGATCCAGGATGAGGGGAAAAAAAAAAGAATTGAGGGAGACAAAAAGGCAGAGTCCTGCAGGAAAATAAGTGGAAAAAGGAGACGAGGAAAAAATAAGAGAGAAGTACTACGTCTGGATCCGTGGATGGACACAGAGAATCGCCATTACAAATTGACAAGCTTGATTGATGGCGTCCACGTTAAGGGAAAAAGAAAAAAAAAAGGGGGGAGAGAAAGAGAGAATGGGGGCAGAGTCAAGTGAGATGGAGTGTGTGGAACTGTTGGTTGTGTATACCGAAGGGAGCTGGGGTATTCAAGGGAGAAAAGAGCCTGGAAGTCCAGCGGTGGAGATAGAGACCTGAAGGGCGAGGGGTGTTGGGGGGCTGGGGGGAGAATTCAGGGGGTTGAGCGGGCTGAGGGGGCTGTGGGGGGTGAGGGGTGGCTCTGGCGGACAAAACCCCTCTTTCCTCGATGGGGAGGAGAAAAAAAGGGGGATCGGGGCAAACGTTATCGAGGCAAAGTCCCTCTCACCGAGTGCGTGACGAATGGCCCGCGACTTGATTCGCTTGGGGCTCCAAACCCCGAGCTATATGGGTTGAACACCAACCGGAATATTCGATGAAAAGGAAAAGCTGAGTGGAGGACATGGGAATTTTAGATTGGATTCCATTTCTCTTTCCGTGGACCGAGATTTTTGATGGTGATTTGGGGTTAGGAATGAGCTCCATCGGTGGAATGTTGGGATGATCGTTTTGACGGGACACGAATAAAAAGAGTTTATGTTTCGATTATTAAATCATTTTTTTCTCATGTCTGTGGGGTTTAGAGGGAGTTACATTCTTATATATTACATAAGGATAATATTATGTGAGAAAGGAATAAAATAAATTACAGGAGAAAATTTCAGCTGAAGAATTACCACAAAAGAAAGTCAGTACTAGCTTCGTAGTTGAAAATTTTTCAGGATTTATGCACTTGTCGACAAAATGGCAGGTGTTTTTTATTTTATTATCTTTTCGAAATAGTTTTTCATGCTAGCTTGCTTTGTGACCTCATGACCTTCTGCCTATAAATAAATAAACCGACAAGATTTACTGCTGAGCAGTTGTCATGACTGACAATTAGATGCGCCTAATCTCAATATTCATTTCTAGAAATGGAATCTGCAGTATAAATGAGGTTATGATTAATTCTGAAAATAATTTAATCACATGAGACGAAATTTCTATAAATATTGTAAGAAATGATGGTTGAAGGCTAGTTCGAATTAATCCGTAATTAATTATAAGTATTTACAGGGTTGTCAAATTAGTTCAAGCGTGGCCATTTCATTATTCCTCTCACAAAATGGCGGTCATTCCATTGAATCCTCCAAACAATTCTTGACACTAGCTTTCTCCGTGGCACTCCGAGTAGAAAAGCGTCCTACCCAGTAATAAATAAATGGACATTGTCCACCAGTCCAACGTTGACAGTCGTAAATGACAATCAGATGTATCTCCACAATGTTCATCCTTCGAAATGACCAAAGCAACAATGAAAAAATACCCAAAGAGAGTAAGCCCAAACTGGAATCGTCGTGATCTACGACTTGTGCTCTCCATCAGTGACCTCCACCATCTCCAAGAGCTACCGGTTGGAATGTCGGGGGTAATAAGCTTGCAAAATCCCTTCGGACAATTATTACGCACATTGTTGTAGCAAAAGGAAGAGATGAAGAATAGTCTTTTGCCTCACACGATGTACCATAAACCTCCTGGACAAGGAGGATGTGACGGTGGATGAGTGATGTTTATTGTGATTATATGGGCCTTTTACCACTGGGTAATTTGTTTATTTTTTAATGGCCCTCCCTCCGGTGAGATGGAGGAATATTTTTCATTCGGGTTCGATGCGGAACAAGTGAATTGGATGGATTTTTGGGAAATTGGAATCAGGGGAACAGCGAAAATAGACAATCGGCAATTGTTCAGTTGTGATTTTTATCAATTGGTGGATTTGACATATTTTTAGGGTACAGGGGAAAACTCGCAATCGGAAAGTGAAAGGCTCGAGAAATTTTTGGTATTCAGCCTAGGCGAAGGTTATCGTTTGGCATCATCGCAAAATGCACTAGTACAGCCACAGCTTTACGGTACTTCGGGGCGCAGTTACGCTTTTACAACCTCGTTTTCCGGGGGAAAAAAAGAGGGTTGGAGAGATGTAGGTATATGCGTATCACCTTTCTGGATACAGAAATAAGTGAAGGGAGGGAAAGAGGGCAGAACAGGACGAACAAGTGCCTCTGGAGAAACACGAGGGGCTTTACTGGTGTCAATAAAATTAGTGCGAGGGCCATTGACGTGAATTTTAAGACCTCGTGATTATTTTTTCAGTGAATTTTAAGGACTGCCGATGTGTGGAGCAATGGGGATCTTATCTCGATCTGATTGAGGTGCACCTTTATGGAGACGATGGGGTAAGGGAATTCCAGTGGATGATTTTGTTGAGAATTCGGGAATCGAGTTGGTGGCGAAGAATTCTGAGTGGACATTCCAATCAGTTTTTGACGAGAAAATTATTTTTTATTGTTAATGTGCATTACCTTTGAACATGTTTTTTAACATTTTTTTTTGGATTCACACACGACGAGAAATGAAATTAAATGACAATAAAAATTTGTAATTTGTTTATTTCCTAATAAATCTAATTTAAACAAAAAAATAAACAATAAAAATTTTCTATAATTGCGTTTTCGATCATGAATTGGAAATAAATTTGAAATAAAAACGATATTAAAATAATTCTTTCGGGAATTTAGCTAGGAATGGCAAGACACTTTGCAGATGATAAACTTGAAAAATGATACATAAATAAAGGAAAAATGGTGCGAGTAATAATGATGACATGCAGCCGTGACTGTGGACGATCGTAAAAAACGCATCAAAAATTACAAACTTGTTGAGGAAATTCGTTCCACCATAACAACAATGAAAAATGTGGATATAATGGAATCTCGGACAGCGGGTAAATCTGGAGGGACAGGCACTTGTACATCGTAAAATGATGCACTGCCCCGGGGTTTTATAGTTTATAGTGGAACTGTCGTGCACTCGTGCGTGCGTGATTGAAAGGGGAGGTAGATTTTAAAGGGATCATGACTTTATGAGTGCAATATTAGAATTCTCCGCCCACTACTGTCCCGTGAATACGAGACTAACTCCCATTTATCTGGTAATTAAATTTTTTTTTAATTTCATCTTTTTCGTTCAATTCTCGTCAATTGAATCGGGTAGATTCAATCCGACAAATTCGGGGGTAATCCTTACCGGAAAAAAATTCTCACGGTTTTGGTGAGAAATCTAGGTAATGGAAGGATGATTGATGATGCGTTCGGAATTGGGTGTCATTCGAAGACTTGGGGTTGATGTCATTTAATGGTCCTTAAATACGTCATTGCAGGGATAATGCAATCCACCGGAAATGTGGGGGGGAAACAATTCTCAAGATAATGAGAGTAACGGAAATGTGAGACAGAAAAATCACGGGAGTTCTGTACGAAAATAAATGGAATTTTTTTATGGCGTAAGGTATAATTGTTTTTGATAATAAATTAGTAAGAGGATTTCATCTATAGATTAAAATGAAAATTAAGGCGAATTAAAAATGCTTAAAAATAATGAAGATAATAATGATAATAACAATTTATCAAAATTAAATTGAATTGAATTAAAAATTATAATTTTTTTTCTTCAGTTATTGCGAAAAAAAATGATTTTTCAAAATCGAAAAAATCTTAAAAATTAATAGATGAATGGAATTTTAATTAGTATCAACGACCGCGGCTCAACAAGGCTCGAATACGATAAAAAAAATGATTGAAATAATTTCCTACGTCAAATATGAACGAAAATATTGCACATTCATCTAGAATTGAAAAAAAAAATGTGGGATCCCTCGAGAATGTGAAAAATTTACGTTCCTCCCGGAAAAACATCCCCCGGGTGTAATGCATCACATATTACTGTCCGTCCGATACATCAACCCCTAATAGCCCCCAATAACCCACCCCTGAAAAATCCCCACGATTTTTAAAAGATTAAAAACCCTGCAACCCCGAATCAATAACCACTGTAAGAATGCTCCCGAAGAGATAAAAAAAAGTGGAAAAAAAAAACAAGAGAGGAATGAAATGGCCCCGCGCGGACAGATTGGAGAGATACGCGAGGGGAATACCCCCAGGATCAGACTCATGATCAGGATTGACTCGAGGATGATAATCGGATGGGACACGAATTTCCACTTTGCCAACCGGGTCCCGTCGACATCTCTACATTATTTCTGGTTCTCCTTGCGTTTCCATTTCGTATCTATGACTGGACACACCCCGCCAACTATTTTCTGACAGATATTTCCCGATGTGTCGACAAGAGTTCTTCAATTATTCACGCTTTTTACATTTTTATACGGCATTGCAAGAGGAAATTCGGAATTAACCCCCACCCCGGTTGTCACGATTTCATTCACAATCTCGTTTGACCCTTGCAAGGGTCAAAGTTCGATCGTTTGAACGGGACATTTATGAGTTTTAATTATCAATGTGAATAAATGGGTTTTAATAGTCCATGTGGATGAATGTAGGATTTTCAAATTTGACCTTCATCCTTTCTTTTTATGGATTTAACGGGACTTGACCCTTTTGAGGGTTAAACTTGAGGGTCTAGTGATATTTCCGGAATGATCAAAATCTTGATTCTTAACTTCAATAGTCTACCTTCACAAGAGTCATAGTTGAAGGTCTAGCCTGAGTTTTTGACCCTACGAAGGGTCAAATTTGAGAGTTAAACGATTTAATCCGAGACCGCACGAAAAATCCAGATGTTAATTTTTATTTTTTACAGTTGATGCTCAATATTTTTCATTAAAAATGAAGGTCGAGACATTGTTTTATAATAGTTTATTGACTTTTTAGTTACATTATATATATATATATGTTTGATGGATGATTCCACAGAGAGCGAGTGCAAAAAACGTCTGATGAATCAATTCCGAGAGAAAAAATGTACCCCCTAAAAGCCTGATTTCCCCATAATAAATCCCAAATGTTTATCAGACGATTACCCAAGAAAACTGTTGTACCTAACTAACAGTCACGAATCCCCACATCCCCTCGTAAGTTGTCCGTTCTTTTAACGCAAAGGACCAAACAACCAGTAAACTCACCGAGTGTTTATGAGGGGACCAGTCGTAAAACAACCCAAAATCGCCTCTCAGTTTCGGCCATTGCCCAAGTTTTTCCTCACGACTCCCGTTTTCCTCGACAAAAGAGAGAAAAGAAAAAAAAACAAAACAAGAGGACATCATCACACCATTCCAATTCACCTAAACAACCCAAACGTATAAAAAGAGATACGGGATTTTCATGAGGTGGGACGCATGTTGTTGAACCATAAAACCTCGTCTGATCACCGGTACCAATTATCCCACCGTTATCCAAACGTTATCCACCAGTCGTCTAACCTCCCAACCCCTTTTTCCATTTCGCTACTCAAGATCCCTCAAGCTACCCTCTGGTTTTACTGCAAACGAAGTGATTTTCACGTCGTAAAATGGAGGAAAGAAAGAGATTTGAGGACAAATTTTATCCTCAGATAAATCGGTTGAGTGTCCGGAAAGTATTATTAGAATGATCTTAAACTCTCATTTATCTATCACTGTCATTGCTTAACAATCATTCTACGTCTTCCAAATTCAGTTTTATTCAAGGGTGGAAAGGGGTGATATGTAATTTGACAGATAATATGTGAAAGATAATGACTTCGGTTGAATTTCGATTGACTGAGTGATTCAATTAAACACTGGGTAATGAACTTGCAAAACATGAAAGCTAACGATGATAATGGGTAATGTATCATCATTTTATTTATTCAGTTGAAAGATTAATTGGAGTTACAATAGATTGTTTATTTGAACATTCATTGATTTTTTTATAATTGCTTGATTGAAGGTATTAATGGATGATTTATTTCTAGATTAATTGGGAACAATTGACGGCTCAATTTCCATTTCAACTGGATGGAGGAGGTAATGTCGAGACAAATCTACATGAACTGATAACTCGTGCCAAAAGCATTTGGATACTCTGGATATCCGTAGCCAGGAAAGTTCAATGGAGCAGCGTGAGTATTAGTGTCATGTGTATAAGTGTTTGATGGTATTACTGGGCTCGACTTACCGGCTCTATTGCTTTGATCGATCATCGGTTGAACGATTCTACGTCTTGCATTGATAAACCTGAAACAGAAATATTTTTCCAGTTATTATCATCATTTATTCATTATCCTTCAAAATTATTCCCATATCAATAAATTATTTTCTGGAGAATTGGTAATGAGAATTTTTGTTGAGTTGAAATGCTGATGTCTTTAGTAGCGGATGTCTTCTACGATTTTCTGGTAAATTATAGATTATTTAAATAAAAACGTTTTATTTCTGTAAAAAATCAGTTGGATCCTTAACGATGAGCGCTGCAGTCAGACAAAAATCGTTATTCCCCCGATAAATTTCAATTGACAGATTGATTAATCATGTTTTTGACACACTTGGGTACATGTTCCCTCACCCCCATCATGATGCCATGTTATTGGTCTTGATAATAAAGGAGAAACACTCGTACAATGTCGAATGGGTGGTACGTCATTAGCTGGGATGAAGAAAAGCGCGAGAGAAGGGCTCACGGGTGAGTGGTTATCGAACAATAGAATCGTGGTCTGTTTTGTGGTGTTAGCAGAGTTTGGAACTGCGGTGGGGTAGACAGTGGTAGGGGGTTCCAGGGAGACACTGGTTCCAGGGTGTCTCGAAGGGGTAGAAAACCTAGCTAGAGGGCGAGAGAAGTCGAAGAGAATGAGATAACAGAGTATAGAGAAAAGAAAATAAGAAAAGGCGTGGGGTGGTAA
>NW_011887793.1:695454-748773 GCF_000806365.1 Fopius arisanus | reverse complement strand
GGGGGGGGGCAGGGGGGTTGATGTGGTATGGGGTACGCAATGAGAAGTGAGACCCTTGTTTTGCCGCACATCTTTCTTGCTTAGTCTCACGCCTGGCCGACTCCCGGGAGAGTCTTATGAATAATAATTATTAACCTCCTCTTTCGCTTGGCTTTTCCAGGGGCTTGAATGTAGCTAGTGGTGCAAGGCGATGGCGCGAGCAGAGAAAAGCCAAAGTAAGTCGAAGATCTTGTCTAACGGGGTGGTAAAGAAACTTCGGATGGGATTAGTTGGGGGACCGTGAATTCAATGAGTGAATATTTCCCGGATTTTTCATCGAATTTAATTTCAACTTTTGAATTTTTAGGGATTAGACAGGGGAAACTAGCAGCTAGTCTCGGGAACAGTCCCGTTGTATTCATTTTTGGTTATTTCATTTTTTCAGCATTTTAAAAGCCTGAATAATTTGGCCTACTTATGCCTGAATTTTTGGTTTAAATTCCGAGATTTTCCTGAATTTTTCGTGAAACCTGAGATTTCAGGATTTTTACTTTCAAATGGTTATTCCTCACACGTGAAATGTCCAGTTCTCCCGGAATCTAGGAATGAATTGAAACCGAATTGATGGAGCGATGAGAATATTAATAAGAATATCAATTAACCATCAAATAAATAATACGATAGCAATCTCCAACAGAAGACCAACATCCCATTTTTATTTCAAGCGATGTACCATGAAAATTAGACTAGAAAAATCGAGGGAGCTGGCATGCGGAAGTAAGGGATGTTGTGCATTATGGTTTATTGTTTGTTATTACATGTTCAGTGAAGGCCTGGGATATGATTGTAGAAATTCCGGTGTACTGAGCTCTCCCCCTTTGCAAGCCTCGGGGTGTTCTCCTAAAGCGCTCGGCGTTTCCCCTTTGGCGGCGTAGGCGGCATGTCACAGCCAGCTGACTCTCACCCCCTTTTCCCCCATTCTCCACCCACTCCTTTTCACCCTGGGTTTCCAGTGTAACCCACCCCCCTCCCCATGACTGAAATATCGCCTGAACAATGGCGTACCACTATACTTCTCTGATTCTCCATCGCACTCTCACCCGCACTCCCAATTCGGAGTTTCATTCTATCTTTTTTTTTTTCCTTTTTCCTGGGGATAGAAACGGGTAGAAAAGACAGAATTCAACTCGCCGACTGGCCAAGCGGCTCCCACTCGACAAGAGGAGACCCAGAAAACAAAAAAAAAAAAGAAGTTTGGAAAAAATATCGTCGCATCTAGCTAAACCCCCGGAAAAAACTTAACCCCGTCGACGCGATAAAATTTAACAGTTGAAATAACTTGTCTGTCTTTTATTTATTTCATTATCGCACTCACCAATAATTTTCACTTCATGAATTCTCAGAATTCTCTCCTACCATTGTCCCTTAATTATCGGGTATTATGGGCTCGTGCTCTTGTCGTATTCTACTATCGCTTTCGAAACAGCATGACATGCATTCTTTTTGTGTCAAACAACAGCGATCAGCATGATCCAACACTTTTATTTCACCCTCCACCTTTCATTTTCTCAGTTTTCATTTTTTTTTCTCATTCCCCCCCTTTTTAATGCAGTTTTCGTTGATACCCGAGGAGTGGCCATACAAAGTGGCGCCATATAAACTCGAGCGTTAAGGAAAGTGCTGGAGAAAGAAATACGTCGAGTCATTCTACGTGTTTTGAACGAAAGTAGAAATGAATGGGGATAGGGCAGGGGGAAATGAAAATGGTAACAGAACGCAGGAGAAAAATGGAGTAACAAGAGTGTGTAGCTTTGGCGACAGCACGAATCATTGACTCTTGATAATGAAACGATGACTCGTTCGTACAACTACTCCCTCCTTCTTCCTTTGCCCATCGAAAAAACATGAATTTACTTTCGACACATCGGAATAACCGAACGAGAGAAGCAACGCGTCTGCCATAGATAACTTTTCGTACATGTGGACAGAACGGGGTTGAAGGGGGTACATTGGTTATGTTTGGTGGGAGGAATAACGATGATTACTGTCGCCCGGGTATATAGAACATTTACTCCCGCGGACGTGAACACGAGGCCGTTTGCAATTATCGGAGAGCTTCCATTAGTTAACTGCAGTCGATACGCAGCCAAACTCTCTCTCTCTCTCTTTCTCTCTCTCTTCCTCTCTCTCTTCATTTCTCTCTCTCTCTCTCTCTTGCACTTCAGCAGCAGCCGATGGGCTTAACCTACCCCTTCTCTTCCACATCAAAACATCATTACTGCATGAGCATGAGAGAGCAAGCAAGCTCACTGGGGTAATCAATTTCACTGTGGCCTTGCTAATGCATTGAAGCCGCTGGAAACATTGATGTTTTGTGTTTTGTGACTTAAATTGAGGCTCAAGTGACATTTGCCCATGTAAAAAGATGATGATGATGATGGGGCGTCGACGCGGGATTGGAGGGCATCATGTGCGATCAGAACTCGATCTAGTTTTTCTAAGCTGCGATCAATCAAGTCATTTCTGATGAGGATCTCATCAAGGTTTAAGCCTGTGGGTTGCATCGCTAAAGATGAGAGCGAGATCACCTCGAAAACTCATTAAGTAATCACGGTCTTAGCTTCAGGTCTGGCTATCTGAACTCAATTAGATCTAATTCGGACTTTATGTAGTTGATTTTCATTAGAACGAGTTAAGATTCGAATCAGGTTTACAGATCATTAAGGTTGGAGAAATTTGCCTAGGATGACGGTGAAAGAAAGCTTCATGAAGTTTTGGTGAAAAACTGTATTACATAATTGATTGGGTATTGACCCATGTCGACCAGTTTCCTGGTCAAACGAGGTGGACCGGCTTCAGTCTTGACCTGGACCTGACCAAAATTTTCGCTTGGATATACTACACCTTTCCATGACATCATCAAGTGCGATCCAAAGTGGATGAGTGGGTGTCGTGCAGTCTGCGGTGGCTGTTAAGCTTCAACTAATTTCTGCCACGACGGCAATAGACATCTCTGTCCTCCATAACCCTAGAAAATTTGGACATATCCGTAGTGGCGTGGGTTGAGAGGGGAGACAGAGGCAGGCGGTGGAAGTTATTGGGTTCACAGCTGTCGCAAGCGTCGACAGCAGTCGATTGTCAACTGGCCACCGTCTCCGGGAGAGTGCCCTCTCTCGGGGTCAGACTCATCGCAATGATCGCTTCTACACCCTCTCTCAACACCCTTGTGTACCTGTGACCCTTCGCCCTGAGCCCGCTATGGCGTCAGCTTGTACCAAGTCTCTTAAACTCCATCGTCACGGACTGTATGTACCAACTGGTGACGCCTGTTATAAAGTATCTCCCACCCTCACATTCTGCTCGCCCCTCGCATTGGATACTTTTCTTCGTATTAGCGCGCCATGATATGTCGAGAATAGCAGTTATAGTATGAAAGATTGGGTGATTATTGCTTGAAAATTGTACTCCACTCTGTCCAAGTATTCTATTGATGATTTTCAGGGTTCAACATCACAAGTCGGTGAGTCCTGGTGGATTTTTAATACTGTCTCGAGGAAGTTAATGAAAATGGAAATCATAGCGGAAGCAGAATCAGAAGACCGGACAAGCGGGAGAAAAAGAAGAATCATACCAGAATTCGGAGAGTAATATATGAGTTGAGATTCTTCTAGAGATTGCTCTACCTATTGCCCCTTAAAAAAAATCGTCACGTCCTTAGAGATCATCTTCACGGACTTGAGAAGACAAAATCATGTGTACGTTATCCCAAAAGGACTATTCAGCTTCTTAACATTGCTTTGAAAATGGTCTCGAACGAGGCATTGTAGATGCCCGCCGGGCGTCATAGGTCTGTACCATAATTCCGGAAAAAGCCATCTAAACAGTGTTATTTAGATTCAAGAAGATGGGCACTTGGGTTAGATAATAGCCATTTAGATTGACCGAGCTGACGCGAGATGGCCCTTAAGCGTCACTTTTATTTCATCTCGCTGGGATCTTGTAATCTCGTTCTGGATCTCCTGGACCACATTTCTTGCTCCACCTCAGACTATCCAATGTCTTCATACAGGGATTTAGACACGAAACGTCACATTGTTTTTGCAATCTCCACCAGAACTCCCAAGAAATCGTAAAATCTGAATTTTTATTGACGCAAAATAGAATAAACGCTTTATGATTTAGACTGAACCGTGGAATTCATTCAATTTTTTACTCGTTTGGAAGGGCCACTGAGTGCCTGGATAAAACTCTTATTCCCTTTTTTGTTCTGTTACTGGTGAATTTCGCGCACGGAATTTGAATCCGCTTGTAATAAAATCTGCAGCTTTATGCGACAACTCGAAATACCTACAGATATAGGAGGCGTATACCTGCGTGAATGCGCCCCGGAAAAATATAAATATAAAAACAGAAAAAATAAAAGTGGATAGAGAGACGAGTACAGGAGAGTGTGCTCGTGCCAGGCCAACCGCGATGTAAATAATGCTACAAAATCGCTACCAGATTTTTTTTTGTTTGTTCTACATTTATATTTTTTTGCCGCAGTCTTTTGCTTTTTTTGAGCTCATCCTCAGGGGTATCTCGTGAACTGCAAGGAATATGAGAAACGAGGAGGACGAGAGAAGCCGTGAGAACGACAGGTACCCGAGCGGAAATTTAAATCCGTTTTTAATAAGAAACTGATCGGTAAAAGGAAATCCTCATGAATTAAGAATTTGTTTTTCAATCCTTATTTGGATTGATACCTGATAAAAATACTAGGATCTTTTTTTTTTTGGCCAGTAGCTGATGCGAATTTTATTCAACTGAACGAAAATTCGGATTAGGCTCAAGCATTTTTAGGTTGCAACCTAACCATAAATCAGAATAGTTCCATATGTTTTTATTGTTTTCAATTGGAAGCCAGGTTGACAAATGAATAGATGTTTAAGTAAGAGCAATTGAATTATATTTTACTAAGATGTGTTTACACTTCGAGAGCAGTCGCCGAAGTGACAAACGATCTCGAAGTCACAAAAACGAAAGCATCGGCATCATGATTTCGTTCTTTCCATACTCAGAGATTTGTTTATATTATTTAATAAACATTCATATAGAGTTTCGTCGTAAGACCACACAGACGGCCTCTCCAAGAAATAATGACCTAATAATATAATAAATATAAATTTATATAAGTCTGTAATATGATCGTATTGTTTTTGCTCTTTTCAATAGTTCTGATTGATCAGGATATGATGAGATCTGATCTGCCAGTGATCCAGACCCAGATCCAGACCAAGTGCGCAAAGAACCTTTTATCAACTCAGAAGCACCCAAAGAATTGTTTAATATTCATAAATATATTTGTAAACCAAAGCCAGTGGAAACGATTTGGTACGATTAATGGTGGGGACTTTGCCTAATCAAAGGTCTATAATCGGCCAATGTAGGACCAACCAAAGCCACTGTATAATTGGCCGAGTGGGTGAGCCTGAAAACGTTGATAGCGAAGTCAAAGTAAATCGGATTACTCGGGGATATCATCCTCGTAATGTATGTATGCGGACGCATCTACACGGGCTCTCTGGTTGGCAATGTGTGGAGTCCGTGGGTATATAGAGAAAAGAGAGCTGAATGGAGAGAGGGGGATGATCGCTCCAGGGAAAATAAGGGTGCACGACCCAAGCGAGATAAAGGGTGCATGCGTGTGTGAGCCACGCGCGCATCATGAGGGAGAGCGACATGTTTTTCTAGACAATTTGTTCGGCAACATTAATCACCAACGGCCCACACCCGAACCCTTAGGGGGGGTGGGTGGGGTCACAGAGAGAGTGAAAACTGGGATATATGCAAAAGGGTGAAAGAGCCACGGGAACGTTGCCGACTGTGACTGCTGATGTTCTTTTTATTGTGTACTCTGGTGGCTTTTTTTCATTCCCGTCTTTTGATCGAGCTACCACTCCCTTTCCGTCGCTTCTTCATTTCCTTTCTGTTCGTGAAAACGAGAAATTTAAAAAAATTGTGGAACAAAAGGTAGAGGAGATACAGATGAGACCGACTCCGGGACCAATTCGACTTTTTTTTATCTAAAACTTGGGCCCGCTTGTCTGATTGTTCTACTAATCCTCCAAGAGCAAATCATCACTCGGAATTTTCTCCGACTTGTGTGATATTGATCAGGATTTTCTGATTGAACCCCTCGGATTAGGATTTGATCTGAATGTGAAGAAAGGGTTTCAACGCAAACTCACGTTCAACATCTTCTTGAAACCGATCAATACGAATTTGAATTTCCACTGTAGGTTCTGCAGACCCGATTGACCAGTCCTGATCAAAAGACCTGCTTTGACCAGGTCTGGATCAGGTGCAGCGGTGATAATCAACTCAGGATCCTTATCAAATTCGCAACAACCCAAGACAATTGGGATTAATACCTTCATATTTATTCGAACATAAAAGCATCACATGTCCCTCGACGCATTTGCGAAAACAACAGCGACCACAGCCTATACTCTGGTCGTCCCTGGAAACTATAAGGTAACACAATACCGTAGCCGATGATTATCTGGAAAACTAATTTCACGAGAGCGCGTGTATGCCTCCGGCCTCCGATGGTACTCCATATGTGTGCGTCAGTTAGTGAAATTGTATTGGTGTGGTATATGCGCCGAAGGGGCTGAGGATTCGTGTATTGTTGTGACGAGAGAAAAAAAAAACGGATGGAGATAAAAGAGAAGAGGTAGAAGTGGGAGAAGATGATTAGTCGTGGATCAGTTCTGTCTCTCTTCATTTCTCGTCAAGCTCAAAACTTATAATGCGTGCTATTTCTATTCTCGTGCTCGAGGATGCGAATATCCCGGAAGAATCTTGTCTACCGCAGTAATTAATCACTGGTGCTAATGCAAACGTAAATCATGAGAGTGTTAATATCGTTCACGCAAGAAAATCCTGAAACTTTACGTTGTCCGATTGGTTCGTACGAGAAACATATAAATTCCATTGGCTATTAGTACGAGGCATATAGACCTTGGGCTATTTGTAATTTTCATTATCTCGACATAAAGTAGACCATTAAAGCGCCACAGCACGTCGTGGTGTAATAGAGGGGACCGAGGGAATCACCCGGGAAAGTATTTTCCCGGGGTAACTGTCAGGTGCAGCCGTGGTGGAGAAGCATGAAAACAATCCAAGAGTTTGCTGAAAATCCACCACTCGATCCCTGATGTCCCATCCCTGTATTTGTTGATTCTGTTCGTAACCTCGACCATAGTTCGCCCCCTCACAACAATTTTCCCCGAAATCTGATGAAATTGGTCTCAACACAAGCGTCGACGGGCAAAGCTTCACCTACCGGCTCCTCCATCACCACCCACCAACCGTTTATTGGCTACTTAAGGGCCGTTTCTATGCACAACACATTTGCCGCTAAATAAAAAGGCCTGCACGGACTCCGACACCCGCCCAGTCGAGTCCAGTCGTCTTTCATTTATTGTTCAGGATAGAACAGAAGGATGGGCTTTCGAAGGTTATACTTAATCCTAAAACAGTCGTAAATACAGCGCTCTCAATGCAGAGGTGAATTCCACTGGGGATATCTCCAGTCACTGAAGGGACAATGGTGAAAAAAAAAAAAATAACAACGAGCGGAATGAAAGAAAAAGAGAATTATTGCCCTCTGGCGTTGAAATGGGCGATTAAAAGCACGTTAGCGGGGACAATCCAATTTCATCAGTAATTTTCTTCAGAAAAAAATGCGACAGTGCAAATTTTATCCACTATTTTGTTGCTCAACAAGCTTGAAAAGTAATTTTCATCCTGTCCGAGTCCACAGTCGCATCCCTCCGGTCAATGGGGGGAGTATTATCCCACAAGACAAATGAGAGGGAAGTATCCCTACGGTCGAGACCAAAGGCTAATGTCAGAGAAGGATGGACGGAGATATCGAAAAAGGGTTGGAGTCCCCACCCTCGAGTTGAGTTGGGAAGGGGTAATACCCATTCGAGTGTAATCGGCCTCGCAAAACTCCATCACACTTTGCTAATAGAGCCCGTGAGGGAATGAAGCGGGATGGATGGGCCTCGGTGGCTTTATGGGCGGTACTAACGGAGTTTCAAGCCCCTCTCCTTTCTGCATTCCACCTTATCCTCTCTCTTTCGCTGCTGAGAGCCCTTGGTCCTGGTCGAATGATCCAAGTTGCTTGGTATCGGTCTGAGAGCGATTGACATTGAAGATGCACTGGTAGGACGGCCGAGCTAGCAATGGCTGGACACCACCTTGGTCTGATGCTGATATGCCGGATATATGCTGATATGATCGGGCTAGCATCAAAGTCCTGATCTGAACAGCTGGTTTTTAGATGAAATCGAGAGTTATAACATGAAGCGAAATTGCCGCATCATTCATGCTTGGTGCTGGTCAAGATTTGACCGTGAGTTCGATCTTTGATAGTGGGATTTAACTGATTTGATTCACTCTGGTAATCATTCTCAAGGATTTCGTTGATGAATCTAGAAGGGAATCTAGAACTCTTACCCCAAATCGTATCGAACTGCGAAACTGAGGCAGTCTTGGTGATTGCTGCTTGCAAAACAACGTACGCCATTCAAGCCCCTCCTTGACCATACAACAGAAGTTATGCACCTCCAGTGTCGTCTAATTATCTCGTGGTCAGTGCATGAAATAACCATTAACCCCGTTGGAAATTTATCTGGGATCGTGACTTTGGAGCTTTCAATGTATCATGACTATTTTTTTTTGTCGAGGCTATCTGTCCCGCTCTGTTGCCGAGGAAGCGTAAAAACGAGTGACTCCTGATGAAGGTGAGGGTGGTGGAGGAAGTGAGTGCAGTGAAGGGCTCAGGTGGCAAGGCGATTGGAGATTATCGGCGGAGGAACAGACCGGAAACCAGTAGCACGGGCACACACGAAGGCTCTCCATCACTTGCGCTTCCTAGTGTTGTTGGTTGATGTAGCGACGCCATTGGTGAATAAGAGGTACTAAACTGAGTTTACGGAAGGCTGATGATGAGTTGGTTCTTTCAGTCTCGCTGATCTCGTTGATATGCAAATGATATCTTCATCATCTCCACCATCAACATCATCTGGCTCGTCTCAACATTGTGCAGCCTTCATCCGTTGATACGCCACCATTTGGCACGATAATCTGATGATAGTCGATGCGAATTTCAAATGATAATGAATGCAGTTCAACTGCAGTGAGGGGGGATTTTCTGTTACTGCCGTATGTATATTCTGGTGGGAGTAAATAGGCGAGTTTGGTGTGGACGGCTTAGTAGTCGCGATGGCACACCTGTGGAGCAAATTTACGAAATGTTTACGAGCGTCTGAAGGGGGCCATCCCCTAACCTCTCTCCACCCAATGATATCACACTGTTCCTGTTCCACATTCACCATCTCCCTCGATCCTTCTGGTACAGAGGCCACACCGATAGGTAGAACCGCCGCGTCATTCCGTATTATTACATCGTCGCTATCACCATCGCTGAGACAGGGGATTCCCCGGGTAAAGCGCACTCACCTCGTCTGCCCCACTTCACCCCTCAGTGCTTCGTGGATGAAAGTGGGATACCCATGGCTATAGCTATATAAAATCTCACCCTTTCCACTTCCTTCGATGCCCTCCTTCTCTATATTCCTTCCTTCCTTCCTTCCCTTTCATTTCAGGCTCTCCTTACGTACTCCTATCGTCGGATACACCACCCCTGGCTCGTCGTTCATGTCCAGAGGGCGCCACCTAGATATACTCTCAACCCCTCATACACTCTGCACCTCAACTGAATTATTAATGTGCCCAATTACATCTTAAAAGCTGTGCTCCATTAATTTTCACAGCTGCTGCCGCTTAATTGGGAGCCTAGGCTCGATAATAAACTCACTCCCGGCAAAATGTGGGGCTCAACTTCAACTCGAGGCGCTGTGAGATTTACAGAAACAAAAACCGCCTGGATATATTATTGTGGAATATTGAGGGATAATTGAATGAGAATGTAACAACTAAGTTGTAGAGGTTTGAGATGATAATAAAATCCCAGGTAATGCATATTATTAAGCCAACGTTAATTTTTAACCCATTGCCCTGCGGTAGTAACAATCTCGGGTAATACTATACCTCGGTATGATGTTTTATTTTACAAAGAGGTACCTTCCCCTCCGTCTTACCACCCAAGTGGACCTTGTTAGTGTGGTAAACCTGCCACCCAGAGCGGGTGGCGGCCAGAGTGGAGACCAAGAGGTTCACTATACCTTTGGCTTCATTATCGAAAATAAAAACTCTAGCGCGTGCCAACAGCTATCATTTTTTTTTTCGTTCTTCCCCGGAAAAAAATTCCTCGAAATAATCATTACAATCCGATAATCATTTATAATTGATTAAAAATCAGTGCATTACGATGATTTATCAATCAGATCATTACGATATAAATCCCCCAAAAGAAAATCTAATAAATTTCTTGTCCTAATAAACAATTAATTATCATAATCGTCGTCGTCATTTTTATGAAACAGCGTGAAAGTTCAGGCGAAATAATAGCGAAGGGAATTTTTTCCGATGAAACAGTCCAGCCATTATTTCCCTTGTTTTTACAATTTTTTTTTTTTGCAAATATAATCTACATCCTGAGAGAATACGTCACGACTCATCGACTCGGTGGAGAGGACATGACCACTGAGGGTTAGAAATGAGTGAACGTCGTCGTCTGAAGAGTCCGGAAATGTTGAGAACCAAAGAGGAAAAAAAAAGTTTGGAGGGGATGGATGGGGCAATGGCCCGTGAACCACCAGTACGGCGTAATGACGCGGCTCTCCTTTCAAAGATTGCATCGCAGGAAAAGCGCTTGCTATATCGCCCAACCCCACCTCCCAATCCCTCCCGTCCATTTCTTACCCCCAGAATCGATACTTGGGCTCTTTGGAAATTGGGTGGGTTTTTAACGCTGGAATAGCCCGGAAAAATGTGATTTTCTGTTATTCCCAGAGACTGAGGGAAAAACACTCGAGGTATTTTAATATTCTTCTGATTCGATTCCCAGGACTTGTACCTTCCACTGTATTTAAACTTATAAGAACCAATTTAAAAAATTCCAGTACAGATATTGTCGAGTCAACCCCACTGGGGAATAACCTCACTCCCATTCATTTTTCTTCAATTTTACTCTCTGTTTCAATCGTTCCCTTTTTCCTCTTGCCCCATCCCGGCCGGTATCTCTTCATCTTCTCTAGAGTCAGAAGTTAAATCCTCAGAATTCTGAGTTAAAAAAGCAATTACAGAACGAATCAAGCAAGGAGATACGGTACGTCCGATAAGAAGTGGAGAAATTGTAATGCTTTTCTCTGTTCTGAACCTCCATATGAAAATCAGTCGTCTGTAATTTTTTGTTAATAAATAAATGAAAGTAATCTAAATCGCCTATTCAATTTTATCCTCATAATTTAATAACACTAGTCGCTCGATATTCAGTTGGACCGATTGGAATTTTTAGATCTTACTGATCTGAAAATTAATGATTGAAGTAGATTATATAAAAGAAGCTAAATGGGAAAGCCTTTCATTACATGCAGCGTAGTTATTGTTGCTAATTAATTATTCAAATTTCCATGTAATCTTATTACAATGTTTTCTGCACGCCCAGCCAAATGAATTTGAAACATAATAGATCAACCCCAGAACCGATGGAATCGAAAACTTGAAGAAAACTCAATGAAAAACTAAAAATTTTAATGATATAGTATCGAAACTATCATTTTATGTTATAATAAAATTTAAATAAGTAGAAAATCCCGCCACAGACCCACATTTCAAATATGCCCAATACTCGAATTATGGGCGATTTCAATTATGTATTGATACAACAATTATTGTAACTATTTTTATAAAGATATCGAACCAAATTTTTGAAGTATTTGATAAAATTTTTTGTTCAGTTATCATACAAAAAAAATAAACAACCAACATAAATTAAAAATTAAAAAAATGCAGATAATTCTAATTAACGAAAATGAAGTTCCTAAACAATTGAAAATAATTGTTGTACCTGCATTATCTTCCAAATGCAATTGAATGGGCACTTATTCATTCCACCAAGTGTTTATTCTCGGGTGAATGTAGTTCACAATAAACGCGTGTCTCTGGCACGTGCTCAAGGTAGTTCACGTGGAAGAACAATAATTCAAGGGACATATTTACAACTCAATTTCGCTAGTTCATAACACGTTTTATATTTTCATGATTCTTTTTGTATTATTATCTGGTGGCAGGTGCGGAGTTTGCTTCAATTCCAATATTTTCCTGCGCTCCATATTCCCGGGTAGTTCGTCATCTCGGAGAAGGGCGGCGAGGGAGAAGGATGGGGGTGGTAAAAAAAAATAAAAAAATGAAGAGGGGTTGGAGGATGAGGATTGGATGAGAGAGGAAAGGGGGTATTGTTGTGCTGGTGGAGGTGGTGGAGGTGGTGGAGGTGGTGGAGGTGGTGGAGGTGGTGGAGGTGGTGGAGGTGGTGGAAGTGATGGAGGTAGTGGAGATGGTGGAGGTGGTGGAGGTGGTGGAGGTGGTGGAGATGGTGGAGGTGGTGGAGGTGGTGGAGAGAGGCTGTTTGCAGATCCTCTATCGGGCTTGGAAGCATCGCCAGGGATGGGAAAGCACCAGCATCCCCCCGGTTTTCCTCCAACGTCGGCTCTATGGGGGTTTTCAGGGGGTGGAAAGGGGGTTAGCGGCAGGCGGCGCGAGGCAGATAAGAGAATTGCACTGTCAAGCTGGAATGATATATTTGACCAACATTTCCATATAACCACGGCAAGAGACGCCCAACCATCACTGGATACTCTTATACCGCAGGGTACGTTTTCTCAGTTATTTTTTACCGAGCAATTTCTGCATGTTGATTCGTTCTCCTACTTTCGAATTTTCTCTCATCTGTTATTTATTTCACATTCTCGCGATGGGTAGGTTATGTATATTCTCTAAAAATCCATTTTTTTTTCGGGATACGAAACTCAATGCGCGATATTTGATTTCATTTTAATGAATTGCTGCTCGGATGGTTCACCAATGAGACATCAGTTTTATTCGGAATGACTGATGAGGGGTATTGATGTTACTCGGTATGAAGTTAAACGAAATCTCATTCTTGAAAACTTAATTTATGTATATCTCCTTTTTATGATCGGATCTCTCTTCAGTGATATAGGATTTGTCGAGGTTTTAGTAGTGGAAAATCGATCATTATTTTCTGTTTAAATTTTTTCTACGTCCAATCGAGAAGAAATAAAAATTGTAAGATTTTTATATATTTTTGTATATTATCTAATAATTGTGTTTTTTTATTAAAAAATTCTTGGATGTATTGAAACTTTTAATATGATTGCTATTATTAATTTTTACCGAATGGAAGATTAAAATAAAAATAAAATTTCAGAAGGAAATAATTTAAAATCAATTTAGTATTATCAAAAATATTCTGTAAAATACGAAATTTGAAGTTTTATTTCTCCTAAATCGACTGCAATGTCGTTTTTGTAAATTAATTTCTGAAAGAGAAGAATTTCTTGTTGAGAATAAAACCGGAATTATTCAATTGACATTAAAGACATTGTTTTCCTGAATACCGCAGAAGTAAAAATAGGTAGACAGGATTATAAAATTCCTTTGATATTTGACGAGCACGCGACATTATTCACGGAATTGTTTATTGTTACACGAGTTGAGAGTGCAGAGTAACGTAAATATACCGAGGGATCTTGATAATTAGATAAATAATCACCGTGTAAAATTCTGCATAAGATGGAAGTGAGATTTGGTGGGTGATATACGTTGGAAATATTTCTGGGTAATGGAGAGAGATTTCTTTGAATAATGTCAACATTTTCTCTCACCTCCTGACTCTGAAGACATTTGAACGCAGAAATTAGAAATGTGTATGTCAATCATGTCCTGATAACTCTCACATATTGAATTATGGAAGATTCTTGAAGAAAATGGGACATCCAGAGCGCTGAATTATAAACGAATGGAGGAATTATTTGAGTGGATATTCGTGAAATCGGAGGTACAGCCTTCTTGGAGATACGACTACAATTGTCGGCGATGGTATCTTCTCTTCATCATGAAGACAAAATGTATGAAATGAAGAAAAATGTGAATAGAGAATAACCCGGGGCTGTGGGTATGCCATGGAGGACCGCCCGTCGGGCACTGCGTGTGTTAATTTGAATGAAGAAAGATTACGTGAGGACTCCCTGATGGGAGGAGCCATTTTGTATCAAAATGTCGATAAAAGAAGTCCACAATATTGCCTCGATCTGCGGATCTATCCAATTTATTGAGGATTTTTTGGTTGAATCTTCAAGGTTCATCATCATCCAGAATATCATTTGTGACGCCTTTCGATTCCAAGACATCGTCTAGGTAATCAGTCATTCCTACGAACTAAAAGGATTCAGAGAGATTTCTCTGGTATGACAGGGCGCCAATCAATGTGCAAATTGATTTAATCAGTTGAAGGGAATAATTAAATATTCAGACCGACGAGTTCGATAGCCCAAACAGGTTGAAGTCGTTCGAGTCCGATTATTTCGCCTCGATTGTTGGTTGAAAATAATTAATTACGTATTACGGGTGGTAATTAAATTCATCCGAATCAATATGGACCCCATGGTTTAGGAGTTCAGTCATGTGGAAATGTGCGGAAATGCTGAAATGTTGTTCTTGAATTAAAAAATGTTTAACAGATCACTCGCTTCGGTCCAGATCATACGCGGTGCTTCATGATCGAGCTTCAGTCAATTTGTTAATTAATATAAGTCATAGAAATTAATGAGTCAGTGGAAAGTTAAACGGAATTGGGACTCGAGTCATTTAAGACATTCGCGGAATTATTATTAATATATTTGAAGCTTCAAGGAGAAATTCGAATTTTCTAGTAACGATCGTTAATTCAACTTTAATTACTAATGTTTTTAAATAATGAGGTATTTATTAAATATTCAGTTACGTCTCCTTTTTTAGTCCATTATATAATGAAATTATTTGAATTCATCGATTAATTTTTTAAATTTCAGAATATTGCCTTCAGTGGAAGTTTGTAGAGGATAGACCAAAGATTTTTTAAAATACTTTAAATAATTAAGGATCTACAAAAATATATTGGTAATGGTAAAAAGATCATTAATATTTCAGCGACAGAAGATTGATTTTAAGACTCATAATAATTAGATATAAATTTGAATGGCATTTTAATTCACATGAATTTTCGATAGAAAAATCAGAAAAAGATCTGCTGCCTTCGTGGTGAATGACAATTGATTATGATTTTCCAATGACAAAATGGAGATATTTTTTGATAAATTTATCACTGACAGCCAATCTTTTTAACGACAACTTGCCGACTTGATTAATGAACTGGACAAAGTAAATTATCAAAGAGAAGTAAAATGAATCCATTTTGCCGATTCATATTGAGCATTAGATCGTTGAATGAATCCGATAGATCGGATTGGTTATAAATTCGAGAACAGACAAGTCCGCGATAATTCATCATTGAAGAATCATCAGGACATTGAATCACTGGTGTTATCACAACGTTTGATGTGATTTGCGGTGAATTTTCCTGTAACATCTCGCCACAGGCTAATTTGTCAAGTGAACAAAAGAGGACATTGACAGGCCAACAATTAATGTACAGAGGCTGATACACGTGTCATTTCATTATTGTGAAATAGGAAGTGGAAGATAGAGCAATCCGTTGAAGTTTCTCCTTGATCAATTGAGCAACGGCTAGAGCGGGGGAAAATGGATTTTGATTTGAAATGGTCAAACTATGGGAGAAATTGTGCATTTGGAATTCACATAGGATGTGTATATCGTACGTGTGAAGGACATTTGTTGGTGGGAAAGCATCGGGCTATGGACACCGACGCAAAACGTCAGTCATAATAGCACGGGCAATCAAATGCTCACATGAGCGTATCGCTAGCTATTTGTCTCTGCGGAAGACGAGCGGACGAGCAACGGCATTTCCAGCCCAGCGGGGAGTCGTTTTCAATGGAGGGGAGATGCTTTTTAGGGGGTGGAGTGGGTGGTGAACTATGATTCAACAGAGATGGAGAACTGCCGCGACAATTGTTTGATGCACGGCCGATTAAACGATCATTGTACGATTTTGCGATATATCGGACGATGGGAATGCAATGGCAATGTTGGGTTAGCCACCGAATATTGTTTCCACGCATTGATGCAACATTTGGTCGACTGAATCGCACACTTCCGTCGCACCAACGAGCTGTTCCGGATTCGTGTTGGCGGTGTAAATTTTCGGGGTTGTGTTCTGGGTGAGAGGAGATTCTACCGCAGTTCTATGGTCGGAGAATTTTGTTGTGAAAATTATCAAAAGGCTACGTAAGGTGCACTGCTGAATATTTTGGAACATTTTCATTGGGTCAGTTGGAATTCATTCTCAAGTAAAAACAATCGGTAAATTATTCATTTATCGTAAAAATGCAAAGGCAATTCAATTTGGAGATGGAAATGAACACATATTCATTAATAAAGAGTAAATACTTGAGGAAATTTAATTTAAGAATGTGAAATACTAAAGATCTAACATATAGATAGCGTAAAATCATGAAAGGGATTCTGATACTCTATATGAATTATTTTAAAAAATGCTATTGAGTTTTCAATAAACTGATAAACTTTCGAGTCGAATTTTCCAACAGTGAAAAGTCTGCCATTTCCTGTAGTAACCGTATCCTATTATTTGGAAAAATATATTGAAAAATATCTGATATTAGTCTATTTATATTAAAAAAATTTTTATTGTTCATAAATTGTAAAAATATAAGCAATTGATCCGATACTCTAATTTTTTTTTCATATATTTTTCCATAATAGAATAATTCCAATGTCGACTGTAATATTTCCTAAACTTTGGTAATTTTCCCATTTAATTTTCTCGGTGCAGTAATGAGGAAAAAACATAAAATTCAATGTTTTTCCGTTTAAAATCCGAGAACTCCATGATTTTTCCTATCCACTCTCCCGGTCAGTATCCGGAGTGCTCTAAGTCGACAGGTCATTGGGATTTTTGTCCCTTGCGAATCCCCAGTCGGCTGTCAAACCTTTTTTCCTTTTCATTTCTTATCCCAAGCGCTCCATTTGTAAAAAAAAAAAAAAACTGAGAGGATGACCACCGGCTTACCAATTTTCCAGAAAATTCCAAGTGCTTACAATCTCCATTTTTTACTCACCTAGAACAGAAAAAAAAAAGAAGAAAAATTAGTGAAAAATCTTTGTTGAACAACTGAGTAACTGCGTGTAAATAATCAGGAGGATTTCGTCATGATTTCTCTTTTTTATCTTTCACTCTTGTATATTTTGTTTCGAGGTCAATGACTTGGAGAATAAATGAGCCACGAAGGACAATTTTTTTTCAAGGGATTAAAACGAGTCCCAAGAGGACACGTGTTAGCCGTCGAAAGATCTCGATTGCCAGAATCCTGGGGCTGTCCTATCGGGTTCCACTCTCGGTATCGCGTTATTCAGCATTCCATCTTGGGTCCCCATCGCCAAAATTTTTATCGTCCTACGTACCAGCCTCAAAAAACGAACCATAAACCCTCAAAAAAGTATCCCCCACTATCCAATTAATTATCAGAAAAAGGTCAAAATAACGCGGCATTCCAGAGATTCTGATACTTCTATCATGCCACCAGATGAATCACGTACGTTGAATTATCGGATATCGAACGAAGAGTAATGACACGAGAGAAGAACTACAATGAATGACCGAGCACATCCACATTATGCGTAACCTCGTTCACTCCATTTCTGATTGACGATGTTGATCCTCCAAATCGAGTGTTTTCCCATTTTAAAATAAACCGAATAATTCACGAATCAAAACACAACACATCACCGCGATAAATCTGTCACGTCGATCCTCAATCATCCTCACAATATCCCAAAAAATTATCGACAACAATTGCCATGGAAAAGTTCGGAAAAATGATTACCCCCCATTCAGGCATCGAAGGTGCAACCTAGACAGCTCAACAGATAAAAAAAAAACGAAGAATCAACGAAAAAGATAACGGAGAGCGAGTGAGACAGAGCGTGGCTCCCTACTTACGTAATTTTAAATTAAACTGTGACGTTTTCAAATTAACGTTTTTGCCTGCACACGATTTCGCCTCTCGCTAGACGCTAGGTAGGAAACTTGCCATATTACAAAACCCGGAGTATACCCAGAAAGAGAGAGAATGTGAAAGTACAGTGAGGGGATGAGAGGAGGGGGCTTTTCCACCGGCGCGTAATTTAGGTAGCAGGAAATTGGTTTTCTCGACAATGAAATAGAAGAATGCGATGGTGAGCTGCAGGAGGGGTTGCAGAGGTTCCCAAGGTACGGGTAGAGAATTGAGGTGGTGAACCGAAAAAAGAGAAGAGCAGACTCCGCTCATGTACTTACCGTCATCCAACACCCATTCGCCTCTTTATTATGAGAGAAGCGAACGATGAATGGATGAAGGAAAGGATCGGCTAGACGTCCAATGAATTTCCAAGTTTCAGTTGGGCAGCGGCTGTCGCATATAACAACCCGGTAATTTCCTTTTTGTCGAGACAACCAGACTAATATCTCAAGTAAGTACCGAGATGACGTATTCTCATTAAAGATGACTCCTATATTATGAGAGAATCCCTTCCAGAATCACTTGGCCATTCAGAAGACCATCAAGATAATCACTCGGACTGAACAGAAAGCCCCAAGAGAGGAAGCCCCAAAGTCTTGCATCGCTGGTGTTGCAATTATCCACGTCGAATTACCTGATTCGTCGTATCCTGTAGGTACGAGTGCGTGCAACATTGAAAAAAAGAAAAAAGGAAGGTTCCAGGATAAAGATTCAACCTTTCGTAATTGTTAATCACCGAACGAAACAATTCCCTACACTCTTTCGTCCTTACGTCTGTCTCCGTAACTCCGTCATGTCAATCAAACTTGACGTGGGAATAAGCCACATGATGCAGTCACCCAGGGGTATCAACACACGCTAGGGACAAGCTAACATTCACCCCCAAAAACTAGTTACAATTGTTTGTTACTGGAGAGGTGAAGGTACAGCCAGTGAGAAAGAAATTCGCCGAGTCATGCGAGCTGGCTTTTCATGAACCGTTTTGTTATAGATCTAAACATGCACAACACTCGGAAGCGATTTTCGCTCGTTCAACGCCCGTTGGCCAATTTCACAGTCATGCAATAATAATCAAACAGGGAATAATAGTTTTCCGAGGTGAGTTGCAATCACGCGACTGGAGAACTCAAGAAAAGAGTGATTTTCTCATTGGTTCAGCTCCTTTGTCTCACCAATGATTGATCGAGCCATTGGAATATCATCGGTGGCATTCAGCGGTTGATCCCGGTCAAGGCTCTAAATAATTTGGAAATCACGAACCCAGAAATGATCATTTACACCGTATATTACCATTCTCCACTGGTGCTCGAAGATGGAAATCGCTTTGGAGCAAATAATTAGACAATCTCGTAACGGCTCACAGAGTCAATTAGTCACACAGCAGGGGGTGCGGCTCTCTGGCGTACATTGGAAGGCTTGGTTTCCCCCGGAATAACACTTTCAAACCGTCCGTAATACCGTAATTTTCTTCCTTCATGTTTAATCCCCTTGGGTTATATTTTTTTTCCTCCACAACCTCTTTGGCATATGAAATATCAGTCATGTTACTTCTCGAGAATTTTAATTAACGCACATAAGTGTTTCTCGAGTTGATAACAGCTGAACTGTACAGTTGGTGATTTCTAGGTTCCTAGCTTCCTAGCTTCCTAGCTTCCTCTCCAAACAGTCCAACCATTGTTAGCAGCTGGCACCGACAATTCGGGCCGATTTGCACACTCACGAAATCCCTGATAATTGGCAATGAGACAGGCGGTAGTTCCCTTCCCACTGATTCCATCGGGAAAGCCACAAAGACGGAAGTTGACTCTTGGATAAGGGTCTGGAGGGTACGTAAAAATCGTTCGAGAATTGGACGAGTGAAAATATGCCAATGACTCGGGGCTGCGGTGAACCGCATGATATAGAACGATGAGTGCCACGAGAATCAGGAAGGGAGAGGTTCTTTATGAGGTGTCCTGAGAGCGACGGTCATGCAAGGTGACGTGTCGACACGGTGAAACCTGTTTTAGCCTCGTCAACCCCCGAAAATACCCGGAAGTGGCTTCTCATAGTTCCACCGTCTCCAACTTAGCTTGATGAATATCCAACCTGTCGACGGTGAATCTAGATCATTAAAGAATTACAATCCCTAAATATTTGAGAACAATTCGAGGTACGTACTGAATACGATAGCAGGTATCCATTAAACCTCTGTCCCGACAGTTGTAACTAATAAGAGGAATCCGTTTCAATTTGACTGCCGGAGTAGATTCTCCCCCTCTTACCATGGATAATTCAACTGGGAAGGCTTAATGCATGATACAATAGATCAATTACATATATTAGGGGAGCTCTGAATAGTGAGAGATCCAAATGGATTTCATTCGGCTCGTCATTTCTATTTCCAAACCTCCAGAATTCGATGTTTAGGTAATTGTTTGTCAGAATAAAGAGGTACATTGTACGGCAGAACGTGACGGACAGCTGTCGTCATTAGCATCACCAGTAGTCCTCGACCAGAGGAAATTAACCTGACTTATTAAAAAGCTCCAGAGCTGGAGATTGTTGTGGGCATTCCAAGCATTAACAGCCTTCAAGATGTAGTCGAGTCTTGTAGTCTTGTAGAGAGGATTGGTTAACCTAAATCACCTGGAGCAAATTGTTTCGACGTTAAAGACAGCTAAGCATGTACACATCATGTGTAGGCCTCATTATCGAGATACAGAGAATGGTTATTGGTTTTGAGGAGTAACCAAGGTGGAATTCTCTACCTGGAATATTGTCCACTGGGTGATTGTAACGAGTAACGTAGAGGCTGATGCTCATCGATGAAATTGTACACCAACGTGGAAGCGAAATTTACGATTGAACGGATGGACATAGCCGACGGAAATTTTCATTTGAAGTGGGTTCACTGAGGGTTCATTGGAGGTGCTGGAGACAGAAAGAAGTTGTGTGAAAGAGATAAGCTTCCAAGCCCTTGGAGCGTGTTGTTGCGGGCATCCTCTCCCTCCCGACGTGGATGTCTCAAGCAGGCGCCCCAATGTGAGAAGAAGGTGAGGAGCGTACCCAAACGAGTGAGGAGAAGACTCTTGTGGTACATAAAACGAAGAAGAGGATACACACGAGGCATGCGAAGTCAGGGCTATCGTAAGTTAGGGTGATGGCGAAGGAGAAGGTTAGCCGCGCGGACATAAAGTTCTAGACTTACGACGTAAGATCCTCGATAGCTCCTCGCGGTGGGCATGAAAGCATTGAAAAAAGAAAAAAAAAACCCCACGGGGGAAAAAAAGGATGACCAGGAAGAGGAAAAAAACCAAAGCACTGAGGCAAAATGCAAGTGCATACATACTTGTATGTATCTCTCTTCTCCTTCGCCACCAATTTTTTTGTTATCTCCGTCTTTTCACTTCTTTCATTCATTTTTTTTTCGGGGGGGAGGGGGGGGGGGCAGCGGGCTATATCCTTTTCCAGGGACTGCATCGAAGCAGATCCCCGCGGCGACCAACCTGTCTTCCCGACACTGTCTCTCAGTCTCTCTCGTCTTATTTTATCCAGACCTTTGGATAAACCGATAATACCCACCTCTATTTCTCTCCAGTCCTTCTTTTTTCCATTCTCCCATGCCCCCCTCAGGGGGGGTTTTTACTCTACTCGATAACCTCGACAATCTCGCGCGGTAGTCCTGACGCGCAGTCCCGAGTGGTGGCTGATATTTTTCGTTGGTCGTCTTATCAAGATCCCTATCATGAGTGCGTTAAAACGTTTCTCAAGAATCGAAATGTAGGACTGGAATAAGAATCCAGGAGATAGTTGAAAGAAAAAAGGTAAAGAAAAAAAAAAAATAAGGAGCGAATCAAATGGAGCTGCTCTGGGCCAAGTTGAATTCGCCTCGACTACTCGAGGAAGAGCGTGTCGAAATTGACCAAAGGGACAAGCGTAAAGTGTCTGAATTATACTTTCTTTTGTGATATATATGTGGAGTAGAGCTCTTATACCCCCAACGGTAATGATGAACTCGTGTTTACACTGGCCAATGGGGAAACCACTTTAGGATATCTGCCGTCCCGTTGTGCATGGGATAAAAAGAAGAAATATCAGGCAAAGAGTACGACTTCTTTTCTCATGTAAATACGATGTAGTCCAGCGTGTTAAAGCCAAACTGACATCGTATCGGGTATATATGTTGGCACAATGTGGCTGCCAACTGACCAGGGGCACACATACAACCATGATGCCTCTCCTCCACCCTCCCCTTTCTACATTCAGTGCAGAAATCCAAGGTAAGATGGTCCTTGGAGGCTGGTGATACCACGAGAGATGACGGTGGAGGGCGGAGGTGGAGTGTACGAACCGTAAAATATATCAGCCGCTGTGTGACTTCTCCGGGCAGTCACAAATCAACCAGACCCCCCGTTGGCTTTTCACAGTGTGGGTGTACCCCTCTCTTGTATGATACTTGAAGGTAGAAAATGTCTGTACTGAAGGACCACAGTCGTGGATTGAGGTGGATGCTATCTGATATCACGTGGAGCCTTTTTTTTTCCAGAGTTGGGCGGTTATTTCTGCTCTTCAACGCTGAATTCGTTATTGATTGGGGTGATGCATCATCCGGGTCAGAGGGATTTTCGTTTTGATTATGAATGACCATGGGCTTGGAATTTCTAAACTCTGTCTGATCTTGTCATAGTAATGTCATCCTTAGAAACTATTGCAAATCTAATTCTTAAGCGGTAGCAATGTCCGCAGGGGCAGTTTCTCCATTTGCGGATGATGTTGGTTACCTGACCCTTGGGTAGTTATATAAACAATATCGTTGTGTATTTGTTCTCTCTTTCCCTTTCAACCACGTCTTTAATGAACTAATAAACCTTTTTAATAAATAATGGACCCTTCATTTGACAATATTTTATCTGATGAAGACCTGGAGTTTTCCTTGTTTATTGACGATTTTGATAACGATAATGATCTCTGAATGATCGTATTTAATTAGTTCTGTGAGAATTCCTAACGCTGCATTCCAAAAGTATTCAAAACCGACTGCCCCTCGATGACTCCCTCCTCGTCTGCAGCAAGCGAGGAAATAATGCTCGTTGGAATGTGACCCGTGCACCTTCCATATGGTTTTATATACGGTGTGTGGATCAACACAGAGAGCATGAGAAAAGAGGAGAACGAACCTGAAGATGATTATTGTGACGATAGAAGGGGGTGGCCAAAGGCGACAAAAAAAATAAGTTGAAAGATCCTCCGTATGGTTGCAGTGCCAAGTGACCAAGAAGACGCCGATGAGAATTCACAAGTGGTTTTTCACCAGAGTTACTATATCCTTTTTATTTTTAATGGCATCTCTGGAGTCATATGAGGAAGGATCCATAGGATTCCCGGGACCCTAGTCTTCATTCTTCGGTATCAGGAATGTGTCTGACCAGTAGCCAACAGGCCAGAACCATTATAACGATTCGAATCTGCGCGTCTTGATGCTCAACCATAAGTCCATCCTTCTCTCCTTTTATCCGTTCCCTCATCCACCTTCCCCTCGTGTGTCTCATCCAAGAGTCCAAAGCCGGTCCATGGCTCGTTATTAATATCGAATAACGAGATGCTCGAGCGCGCCGAAGGCATGCGTGCTATGGTATTCTTTATTAACGATGCTTACCGTTGCCAACCTGAAGTATCTCTTCCTCTCCCCCAATGCGAGAGACACACACTCGAAAAATCCAACGAAAAAACATCAACCATACCCTCCAATCCAACCAGAGGCAAAATGAGACGAAAAGCCCCCGTCGTGTGTAACCATGGTCAAATCTGACGAAGACGGGTAGACAAGTTTGAAAATTTTAAACGAGTATCGGTGGTGGGGGGAGGGAGATGGAGTGGGGGGGATTAATCCAGTGCGACAAATAAATGCATTTCAAAATTGAAATGAGATACAATCGTCAATCCGTTTGTCACAACAAAACGAGTGTACCAGGTTTAGGTACAAAAAAGGGGAGAATGGATTCTTCATTTTGGACCGATGGAAAATAGAGAAAGAAAAGATGGAGCTGGGATGATTCACACGTCTGGAGTATCGTCCCACGACCTTGACTCCCCGTGATTTCTCGGTCTTTTTCAAAAAGAGGACTTTTCCACCCACACGAGAAGGACTGAATAATAAAAGAAAATAACATCCTCGAGAACCGGTAAGGAATGAAGCATCCTAAGGATTTATTAATCCGTTGGTATTAGCATTGTGAATTGCAGTCGTTCGTACTCTTTTGTGGTGATGTTTCTTGCCGAGGCACAACGATCGTCTATATTTTTTACGAATGTTTACTAACGAATGTGGATATAATTGCACGCGAACCTAATGATTATTGATGGCTCTTCTCATTTCCATGGGGTTTGAGGGGGGACCATGTTGGGAGAAGGATGGACGCGTTAACGGACATAACACGCCGTGGCGTGCCGCGTTATGGAAAACGATGCTTTAGGAGCGATACTGTCATGTCGGGCGATCACATCGACCCCCCGTCGTAACTCCCATGCACAACTTGATTCAGGGCTCTTTCAGGATCAGGCGCCAATCCTGGGTACGAATGTTTCTTGCTGTTTTTCTTCTCAGGTCAGGGCAAAATTACTCGTTATGTTGTGCTCCAGATTTTCTAAATTGCGTTAGGCGAATTTATTTTCACGTATTCGCGTGATTGATCGTCATTCAAGCTTTTTTATCATTGACTCAAGTCCAACATGACTCGAGTCAATAATTTGGTCGGGGCAAAATGAATCGTGTTGTGCTCCAGATTTGGTGAATTGCGCTATTAGAATTTATTTTTAAGGATTTAAGTAATTGATCGTCATTCAACCTTTTTTATCATTGACTCAAGTCTGAAATTACTTTTAGTACTTACGTCGGGGCGAAATTAGTCATGACTTGACATCTCGTAGTTCAACCCAATTTTCGTCCTTGAAAAACAGAAATACCTTCCCAGATAGATATTTTCTTCTGGTAATAATATGGAAAAAATACTACAAATATATTCTTTCCCTGAATTTCAGAATGCAATGTTCTCATGTATTTAAGAGATTCCGCTCGCAGGAATTCCGCAAATTCAGTGAAGATTCCAAAAAATGTGAAGAATACGTTGTTTTAGAGATGTTATGAAATTGGTATTTTACTAAGTCGTGAGGCGCCTAGAGAAGTTTATCTCATGAGAAAAAAAGTTATATTGCAGGGAGTCATCCGTGCACGTCCAGCGAGTTGATGAAAATTAATATCTCGCAAACTTCCTACTTTTGATTAGCAATTTGTGTTTTTATGATAAGAGATTTGATCGCCTGGTAATTGAATTTTATAGACTGGCGCACCTGACCATGAGACATGATCGTTGATAAGACTGAGATTTCCAATGATTCCGTAGATTTTAATTGACCCAGGAAGAAAATTGTGATATTAATTATCGTTATCAGCGAAGTTATACTGAGTAAAAATCTAAATAAAATAGGGAATGGAGAGGACATTGATGGGAGTCGATTCCACTCCCTCAATTTAATATTGATCGGTTGAAAAAAAATAGTGGGAAAATGGATATCAAAGCCGCTGGTACATTCGGTATCGATGGCCACCCTTCCAAACGGATAATTGGGCTTAACGAAGCGTCTGCCTTTATGGAAAACGAATTCACATTTCCACTCCACCCACGTCCAATCTTCCAATCGTAGTCAATTACTCCTCGTAGTCGTATCTCGCGCCCTCAACTCCATCGAAACACAATTTTACTTTTTTCCATTTTTTTTTTATTTCAACCAATTCTCCGTCTCCTTCTGTCGCTTCAGTTCACTGAGAGACTGGGATCAGGGGATGGGCTGCTTCTCTTTCTGAATGTCAAGCTTCGGTGGTAGTGGTGTCATTTCAGGAGTACAAACAGGATTATGCAATCTAATTCACAGGCTGACAAAAGCCAACAAAGAAACCCCGTCAAAGTGGTCGGGCACTTCAAGAGGGCTCATCCTGAATTCTCATGTACTATCTCTACTTTATTTTTTTTACAGGGGTTCATCCCGACATCCTTAATCCTTGGATGATATTATTTCATCCAATGGTCAATAAATTGCAGTTTATACACCGGCGGAAAATTACACACGAAATTTTTAACAGTCACGGGGTGACGCGGAATTTCTTTAAAATTCTCGATGAATCAGGAAATTTAGGGAGTATTCTAGGGATTTTTGATTTTAGTGACGGAATGAGTCTGAAAGTGTAGAATTTTTAATCAATTTTAGATTCGATTTTATATTTAATTTGAATCTTAAAAATTTTTTTTTTTAATTCGAATTGAAATTCAAATTAAAAATTAAATTCAAGTTTTGATTGGAAAATTTCATTCTTTCGCATTTTTATTCTGAATTCAATTTTAATTAAATAAGGGTCAGTAAATTTCTAATTTATCTCTTAAATTATAATAATTGGTTTTTCAATTAAAGCTTCCATCCAATGTGATTTAATTTTAAATTTTTCAATTATTCTGATATTTTCTGTTTATTACTAGAATATTCAAGAAATTAATAAATTGTAAAGAAATTTCATGTCACTTCATCGCTGTTAAATATTCCAATTTTTTTTATTTAAAAACTTTCTCCCGATCTTTATTTATTGATAATTATTTTGGAAATAAAAAAGTACAGATGAACCATAAATTTTTATAAAATTAGATATTGAATGTGATTTATAAAAAAAATAATCTCCCAACTCCTGGAATAGCACGTACCCGAAAATTATGCAATGACTCAGCATTCTCACGTGACCCAGAAGGTCTATCTACTTTTCGATTATCCGAACCTCTTTTTTTCTCCATTCAAATAAAAATGTTTCTCTCTCCCAAGGGTGTAAGGTGTCTCCCAGCAACGCGGGCTACATCGAGAACTGTCAACCGTTATTTATGACCCACAGAGTCCCTCTTATTCGCAATTTTTTGTCCTCATATTTCGCAAAAAAGAAAATGATGGCAGGAGCGAAATCCGAAAAAATCCCCAGAGTGGACGAGGTTTTAGGTCAGAAGATGATCAAAGAGGGAGGGATTTTCTAAAAGCTACGGTTTTCTCTTCAGTCACGAGAAGTGAAATTTATTTATGAAACTTTCCGGTTGTATGACTCTCACTTGCAAATGGATAACTATGCAGTTGCATTTTCTATGTAAGATATGGTGGAGGATATGAAGAGGGTCTTTATTTACCATCACACCCTGGAGATGCAGAAGGCTTGGGGTATTCTCTACTGGTGGTCAGGTGTGGATTTAATCCTTTATCCCTTTAAATGTTGTGTATCAGCCTCGTAAAAACTAATAAACCGTCAGAGGGTTTGCTATGGGTTTCCTGCAAAGCCTTTGTCTCGTTGAGGGGCGAAAATAAGGGAGAGTGAAACGAAAATTTACACATGAGAATGGAAATTTATCGGACTCTACTCCTTCCAGAATATTTTTTATTTTGAAAAAAAAAACTGAATAATTCTCATAAATTGATTTACTATTGCCAAGTCTTTATTAAATTTATTTATTGAACATCTGACTTTTATGTACTCAAGACAAAATATAATTGAGATTCTATAGTATAGTATATAATAATATAGTTAATGATTATAATCATAACTATTATATTGTGGAATGATAATTTTTCTGCAGAGCGATAATTTTAAAATAACAATTTCGAATTATTTTTTACGCAAGGATATGTTAAATTGTTCGAAACGTTTTTTTTTAATTGAATTTACAGATAATAAAAATTGTTAATGGTGGAAATGTTTATTTAAATGTGAATTTTGGTGGAGTTATTCAGAGGCTATTGAAAAGTGAAGCTGTCGTAAAAAGAATATACTCTGGTTTAAGGGTTTTCGGAAAAAGTTCTGAAACATATTCCTATGAAGATATCCATCAAATCCAGGAGTAATTCTGTTTTACACTCATCTTCTTTAACAACCCCCTAATTTTCGAGTTAAATAATCGTAATCTTTACAACAGATCGAGTGGGTCGACTACTTTATGACCGATACCCCCATCTGCCCTGCTTTTATGATCTCGAAGTCGTAAATGCGCGTAATACAAGTGACATTTGACCGATTTGCCGAGAGAAAAAATACTCTTGCCAACAAGAAAAAAAAACACAAATTTGAAATCGAAAAATCTCAATTTTTGAGTTACACGAGGGTAAATATTCCTTAAAAATTACCGAGGGATTGAAGTAATGGGAAGGAAGGAATTGTTTTTCTATAGTTTTGTTGGAGGAAAGAAAATAAATTCGAAACGTTCAGTAATTTCTCAAATTCATTACTCAAACGTACGAAATTGTCACGTCATTTTTACGGAACAGACGGTAAAATTCACGTGAAGGTACAACTTCTGTTTTAACTCACACTTTTTATTGAGCTGTACTTGACTTGCGGATTAGAATCCATTTTGTAATTTCTAATATTTTTTAAGTAACATAAAACTCTTCTAGAAATTTTTTCAGATTCGATTTTCAGATCCCTTTAACACTAAAAATTCTTGAAAATTCTTGAAAATTCCAGGTTTAATTAAAAAATCAATGATTGTTTAACATTAAATCATCAATTATTTTGAACTTTCAAAATGAATAAAGAAATTGGTGAACGTTTTCCATTGAAATTGAATTAAACTTCAAGAAATTTAAGACTGAAATTAAATGTCACTGAAATTTTAAAACAATTAGTATATTCTGCTTATTAAATTAATTGGCAGAAGTAATTTTTTTCTGATTATCGGGGGATGTTTGACGTACGTATCAAATTCTATCTGGAGATGATTATTTATGAGTCGATCGAGTTCCATGATAGGCGGGCGTAAACGAGATGATTTAGACTCGCGATATTTATAAATGTTTCTCATAGCCAACTTGTTGTTTTCATTGTTACATTTGAATGATAGATGAAGGGTGGAGGGGGTGGTTGGTCTGTTATTGCCTCGGTTGTGGTTTGTGTCAGTCCGGAAGATTCAAAGGATGAAAGGGGATTGGCCACGGGCAAGATCACAGAAGTTGGGATACTAGTGGAATTTTCCAGTTGAAATTTCACAACGATTTTCACTTTAGTTTACACTCTATAAACGGACCGACGTGGGGCGCCCGTTACCCGCGATCACTGAATCATTGTTGGTGATAGATTGTGCAGCTGCTGCATACAGACGTCCGAACCTTAGGAACATCACAAGAGATTTAAATAGATTTAGCAACAATAAGGAAAACTCCTGCAAATTTACAGTTCGCTGATGGAAAATTACACGGCAAATCTTAAAGAATTTGAAAATTCCAAAGAAGTGGAAAGTTTTGATAATTACAGGGTGACAGGAATTTTTTATTAAATTTTTTGTTGGTGAATCACTTCGTTTTTTTAATAGTCAAGCTGCTTTTCTTTTTTGGAAATGGTAAAAATGTGGAAAATCGAATTGTAGTTGATGTTTAAGTTTATTTCAGAAAATTTAAGGATTTTGGTTTTTTAATTTTTTTCGCGGCAATTTTGAAATTTGAAATTGTGTAATTAATGAAATATTTCGTGAACGTTTCAAATTGAAATCGTGATTGAAACTTTGAAAAAATCTAATTCTATTTCTATAACGAAAGTAAAGACGAAAACCAAAAAAATGGATAAAAATTTAAATGATGTGAAAATCAAATTAAATTTCAATTTTTCAATTTATTCAATTCAATTAAAAATTCATTAAAAAAATTCAAAATAAAGACCAGCTCTATAAATTATCTCGAATACTTCCATAAATAAAAAAATAATTTGCGAAGATGAAGCAGTTGACGTTTTCGCTAATTTTTTTAAAAGTTGGCGCCTTCTTGTGGTGTTGTTTATAGGTAATTTGGGGTTATTTAGTGGACCCCAAAGAGTTTAAGATGCCAGGTATTTACGGTAGAGGCTTAAGTAAAATAAAAACCCCCTGAAAAAACAATCTTTCCGGGTTTTTAGGTAAAATGGCTGAAGAAATTGAGAACCCGAGGGCAACAAGTCATTTTGCGGAGGAGTTTCGGAAGAGAGAGAGACCGTTTGTGTAATTATACGGTAGCTAGTGAAGTCGGGTACTTGGGCTCTCATCTCCTAAACCGTAAACTCGTTGGACCTCGCTACCGGTCTTTCTATATAATGCGTTGCTATCCCTCATAACGTGATAATGGTCCGGGTAGGGGATGAGTTTGGCGTACAGTTAAATGAGCAACTATAAATTTTGAATAAGGAAGAGCAATTAGGGCAAATGGCGTGATCTTGAGGGTTTCCGAGGTTTGATTCTCCTTCGACATCACCTTAATCACAATAATTCTTCATTTTATCATCAAATTCTATCGGCAAAAAGCTCAAGAAATTGTTTCACACATACTTTGCTAGTGGAAAATGATATTTAATAGATTTTCAATACCAGACGAACTCTTGGAAAATTCCACGTGACAGTTCAAGAGGAAAAACGTGATATTTTTAATATCCACGAACTGACATTAAACTTCTGTAAGATTCTTGAATGAAGAATTATTGTTGTAGGAAAAACGTAAAACTGTTGAAAATTCAAGGAATAATTTCCCTGGATTTTTAATCTCTTGAAAATTCATTTATAATTTAACATGAAAATTAATTTTCTTGAATTTTTAGTGTAAATAAAAAATTTTGTAACCGAAATTGAATTCAAAATTATATAGGACAATTCGAAAAACGTGGGAATGAAATTTCCAATAATTTTTAACAGTTTAGCTAGTATCATTAAATCCCCGGAGTATCAAAATTGTTTAACGAAAAAATCCACAAGTGATTGTTATTTTTTGTTGTTAAATATCAGAATCTTGAATAGTTGTCATTTAATTTGAAATAATCTGGACACTTCCTCGACGGTGACTTTTGTTGCAAAATAAATTCTAATACATTATTTCTATGCAATAATTCATAATAATTAGTAAACATAAACAATAATTGTATCACTGATGAGATAATTGAATTTCACATTGATAAATTCAAAATTAATAATGGAACTGTCATAAATTCTGAATAATCGGTGATATAGAATAAAAATTAATTCTACATTTACCATGAGGAAATTCACTTGAATTCGATTTCCCCTAGCCTCCAGGGAACGCCAGTGGAGCGTCGAAGTCTCGCCGTCAGAGGAAATTTCACCGAGGAATTTTCTTGGAAGCCCTCAAAACGAAACGATGGAAAAATAGAATAAGAAAAATAGAGTGGAAAACTGAGTGAAACAAAAGCCCTTGGACTCCCCGGGAGACAGAGGGGTAAAAAGCCCTGAGGATGAGAGGATGGGGGTAGAAATGGACGATTACAGAGAGACGGTTTACCCTGGGTCTTCCAGAAAGCATTTTTCGCGAATGGGCGGTCTGGTAACTGTCGTAATGCTCTTGCTGAATCCGTAGTCCCCTGTTGGTGTCCCATACCATGAAAAGAGGAACCAAGGGGATGGGAAATGGCACCCATGGGGGTGATAGAGGCTACCTAATAGCTCACTGAATTGCCACTGAAACACCTTTTTAATGAACTATTGCAGTGGAAAATGAAAATGGCTGAGGAACACTGGCGACAAACGTACGTGAGATTCTCAAGGAGAAGGGGAACATGTAATAATGACGGAAATGCAAGGGAATGGAAAATTTCAACTCCGAGAACATGGCATAAACAGTGGTTTGTTACAACCAGTGGGGACCAAAAGTTTTTATCGATGTCTCAGGGCATTGTTCCTCTTTTATTTCGCCTTCTTCATTAGACTTCGTGCTTGGCGTCCGGAAATAAACGAGTGAACGAATAAGACGAGGTAGAAACGACCAGATAGAGTGGTTTTTTTTTAACTAAGAGGGTTATAACAACTTTTGTGTCCGCCCGAAAAGTTTCCTTATCGTGGGGTAATTATTGGTGGAAGTTTCACTCGGTGGTGGAGAAATTCTTGCTGGAAATACTCAGCAAAAATTCGGGGTTTCTGGGCGGACACGGAAATTGATGGAATTTTTTAGGTGCAGTTCCGGCAGATGGTGGGGTTTCCGTGAGGGTTAATTGGGGGAGATTTTTAGACATTTCTGGAAAACTTTTCAGAATTTTTTTTTGGAAAAAACAAATCTGGAAACGGAACAATTTTATTTTTGGGAAAGGTTTTGAAAAATTTGTCAAAAATTTTTTTCGGACAATTTTTTTAATAATTTTCTAGAAATTTTTGTGAATATAATTTTTTCTTTTAATTACACTGTTGTGTTCTTACTTTTTCATTTTTCAATATTCTCCAAAAATACGCCATCTAAATTATAAAAAAAAATTCCTATTCAATTTTTGAAAAACTTTTCAAAACCTTTCCCAAAAATAAAATTGTTTCGTTTTCCAATTTTTTTTGATAAAAAAAATTTTGTGAAAAGTTTTCCTGAAATTTTTTGAAAATTTGGAAAAAATATTCTGTGTCGTGAGGCCAGACTATTTTAATATTTCTAATACATTCGCAATCTGGAAATAGTGCGCAGTTTTTTGGATTAAAAATATTCCACCTTCAATGAATCAATCAATATATCTTCATCTCTAATTAATTAATTGAGTTGCATTGCAATGAAATTTATTATTTTCCCCATTTTTCGTTTTTTTAGACTCGAATTGCTTTTCAGTTTGATCAATAGATTTCCTCGGAATAAATGTTGAGTGGTTTTTCTTTTGTTCATGATAAAAATGACTACAAATTTGGTGAGTTTGGAGTCAAGCTGTGATGCCCAGCAAGTGGGAAACATTCCGGGGGAATTAGAGGAATCACACCAGGACATCTCAACGAAAATAAAATCGAATACTGCCCGGGTCGAAGCGATTTGTCGAAAGTCGCTCGTGCCTGGGGATCATTGTCGTGAGATATCCGAGGTAGAAAATCCTGATGATTAATGACACAAGGCAAATAGAGACTCAGTTGTGTGACGTCACCAGGAGTTGAGGAAATACTTCAACCTGACCATTAAGTCCTCTTATTCTCCCCAGGGTTTTGTGGTATCCACAAGGGCCTAACAGTGTTTACGAGACCGAGCACATCTATTACTATTACTCAACAGAAAGGAATAACTACTCTCAGAACAAATAGAAAAATATACAGAGAAAAATATGGATTTTCACCAAATATTCTATTTAATTATGAAAAAAAGTCGACTAAATAAATATATAAATAAATACTTCTCCCAAGTAAACCGATATTTTACAAAATTCTATTTTCTTTGTCACTGTAGACGAAAGAAATATTTGATAAAAATGTGTTTAGAATTTATTCGGAATTTTGGAGTGGCTAAAGGAAATTTTTAATTTAATTAATTGGAGTTTTTACTGAATAATTCTTTTGGTATCGAATAAATGTTTTCTCCTTGTGTGAAATCTTTTGGTATTACGTCATCATTTTTCATATATGAACGCATTCCCCCTTTTTCGTTAACACGGATAGAATAAACTGAAGGGGAAATTCGAGGGGTGGCCTCTGGAAATATTTTTCTCCTGACACTCCTTCACTCGATCCTTCACCCCTCGTGGTTTAATATGAAACTCCACGTGTCTCTCAGCTGATATTTTTTGCTGATAATTCAATGAGAAACGTGGAGAAAAAAAAATGTTTAAAATTATTCCAAAATGTTTAACTAATTCACAAGGAAATGAAAATTTATAATTTATATAGTTCATCTACTATATTACTACTATATTTATTTATTTATATTTATTTACTCGTCAGAAGGACATGAAAGTTTATAGTTGAATATATTTTAGAGTTTATTTTTTTTATAGTTTATATTTTATTTAAGTTTTTTTATAGACAAAAAAAAATTATAAAAATCTGTAAGACGGTTTGGCAACACCAATATTTTGTTTAAAACTTATGATCTTCTCAGTAATGAAAATAGTGAGCTCTCTGGTTTTTTATTGCCTCGTAATATTGACAGACATTTTTCCCGTCAATATATCTTAGAACATGTCACAATTAATTCCTTAACAGACATTCTCTACAGCTCATTAACCCTCCACACAAATTGTCTCACTTAACTCCGATGTCCATCTCTCAAAAGGAGATATATGCCATAATTTTTAAATATTTCCAATTCTGCAATATCGATTTTTAATAAACAATACCAGTGAACATTTTTAATAATCGCTCCATTTTCTCCTGTTAAAGATTTCAATTCTTCTTGAAACTATATTCTTTTTGAATTTTTATTCGCGTAAACTTTTATTAAAAATATGTATTCCCTTTTACACGCAAAAATATATCCTGACATATTTAATATATTTCAATATATTTCACGATATATATCCTTCAATGGGAGAGAGTAGTCCTTCGACAATCAGAACCTCCACCAAGATGCTCAGCAAGAGACAAAACGAATAACCCAGGTATCCAGGTAGTGGGCCTGATTGTCATAGGCCCAAAGAAATAATTTCCCTTGTCAAGACGATCAATCCTTATTTAAAATGTATTTTCTCGAGTGAGAGGGACTCTCCTGTCTGTGTCTGAGCAAATCAATCAAAATGATTGGTACGATTTAAAAAGGGAGCGAAAAGATCATGGCATATGATTTAGAATATAATATTCGGTGGCGGATGTCAGCTATTGCTCGCCCACTGCGACGTCATTATGTCATCATCATTCTCCTTCGCACCCGGGGCCCAGCGCAAACTCTCGAGTTGACGGGAGACGCGTGCGCATTTCGCCTTGGACATCACTCACCCGGTTCTCCCGACGAGAAACCTGAAGAGGGAGAGGGATCCTCTTCTCGGCACATCATCTGTCCTCCTCCCAGGCGCAGGTTTTCGTTGGCTCCAAGTACTTCACTTACGACCCCGTCCCCCTCTTTCTCTCTCAATCCACCACAAGAAAGCAAAACAATATTTATCACGAGTGAATTGGAGGTTCCTGTTGTCTACCCCTGCTCTGACCACCCACGTTACAAACTCTTTTGTCACTTTATTCACTTTGCACGACATCGCTGTGTCAAATTATCATCATCATCCTGCGATTTCAGCGGAGGGGGTTGAGTGGATGATGAAGATGACTGTTGACACCCTCTGGGGATCGATTCACTGATTATTTTGTGAGTTATTATTTTTTGGTTTCGAATGGAAGCATTGCAATCCTTCAAGTTGACGTTTTGTATTTTCCTTTGGATTTCGTCTAATGTATGCGTGAAATTCAATCATTTTTTTTGCTACAACGATAATAATAGGATAGTAATAGTTGATAAAATAAAACATCGAATTCCCCACCGTTTTTCTCTTTTCAATAAGCAAGAATTACGTCTCAAGTCTCCCAGCAACAATTCCCATTCCCCATTCCTTCCCTCAATTTTATTTTTAGGGAGAAACCAACTCTCTGAGGAAATCATTGAATATGCAACTTACGAAAATCCCCGGATATTGTGTTTTATTACTTCGAAAAAAAAACCTGAGGATTCCCAACGAGGGGTCCTGTACCAAGATCCGGAGAGAATATTTGGAGTTTGCATGCGCAATAATTCCGTGATTCGCGAATTCAAGTGTAACCCACTTGGGACGATGAGGATGAAGCTCAGGTTACATCCCCTCGACAACAAGCTCATGGTAATTCGATATCTGCTATCGTGACCTTCACAGGATGACAGAACGAAATTCCAGTGGAAGGAAAGTCACTTGGATCATAAAATCCATCGACAACTTGCAGGGAAGTCGCGAGAAATATCAACAAACTCAGATTTTCTTCACCAAAACCTCTCACACACTCCAAACACTCTACAATTTTTTATTATTCCAGAGCAACTTTATTTCAGATAATCATCCAACTTTTCTCCTCAGCAATTAAACCTGACACTCTCAATTAATTAAAATAATAATTTCATATTTTGATCTTCCCGTAACAATGACAAATTGATAAAAAAAAACTGTTCGCTAAATGTATCCGCTTACTCGAGAGATCTAATAAGTTATTTAATAATGTGTATTATTTACAAAAGGAAATAAGCGATCTGCATGAGAAGTTATGATATGAAAAAGTTTTGCTCCCGAAAGAACCGAAATCAATGATTCTCTGTACCACCAGAAGAAAATATCCCTAAAGCAGAAAGAACCAGAAGAATTTCACCGATGGTTGTATACACAAGGCAGGTGGTCACGGTGATTTCATTTTTTCCGAGCCACAAGAGATATACGATTATCCGCTTAACTTAGACACTGGCGAGACGGAAGCTATCGCATCGAGGTAATATACTACCCAATAAAAACTTAGTTATAGCATCTTCCCTCCCTCTTCGACATTTTGCTAAGTCAAGTTGTCTCGCTCTCACCACCAAGAAGTCCTCCGGTAATCGTTATAACCCGGGGACCATCGACATCCAGGGAGACAGAAAAAAAAGACATTTGGAATCCGCAGAAACCGTAAACCTAAACAAGGAAACTGAAGTTTTTAACAATTTCCTCAGGTCCCCGGAACGTTATCGAATGTGTGGTCAAGGGGCTCGCTACGAGCTGGTATTATGGCGTTGGGATGCGTCTAGAGACAATAACGATCTTCCTGAACCATCAAACGAGCTTCCGAATGGCGTACTGAGGACTCAAAGAGGCCGTAACTACGCCGTATCAACAGTCACCTATTCCTTTTTTATCCTGTTTCGTTGGCATGTAAAGATATGTGTCAAGTTTGTTGTTAGGGCTCTTCTACTTGTTACGTGGGTGTCTTTTACGAGGGTATAAAGCCGCATTTATTTGTTATTCAACTGTTTCATTGACGATCCTCTTTCATTGCAGGTGATCAAACAAGATATGACCATGGAGAAATATCAACGGCATTCCACCAGGACTTTGAGCTTTTTGACTGACAAGCAGTGGCTGTCCTCGTTTGAGTTGATCAGTTAAACCAGATCAGTTTCTTCCAGAAGAGGCTTGATCCTGGAGCAGGATCTACAGCAGGAGCTAAACCAAATATTTTAATCATGGACAAACAATCGTCGTTCAGTTGCATCAGGTCGTGATCCAGAACACATGGACAAAACCTGAAGGAGAATCAGATTGATGTGTGGAGGGTGCACCAATCTGGGCCACTTTATTATTGATTACCCGATGTGGGTGAGAAATAGCATCAATGATATGATATGAAAACAAATGACAAGATGAGGATAACAACACGGTAAATGAACAGGGGGATGAAAATAATCAAGGGATCTGTGCAGGCATATGCTGAGGGAGGGTCTTCAACTAAAAAAGAGCCTCGATGTTTTGGTTGTCAGTGCGTTGAGACATCCAGAGGGGGGTTCCGGGGATTGTTTGATGGTTGATCGTCGTTGGTGGCATAACCACCGCAGAAAAGCGCTTCAGGGGGGGTTTGCGTCTGATTGGGTCGCCATAGCAAAACATCTGGCAGTATCCCGCAGGGCTTCCCTGTACGACAATCATCCTACAATCGTGAGAGGTAATGTCCCGGGAGATATCTTCATTCCTCGGTGAGGAGAAAAAATAGGGGATTTTCGTCACCAAAGTGGTGAATATAGGGTTCCCCAGAAGACGAAAAGACTGGTCACATCATTCCTCACGAGTTTGTCCACTATTTTTTTGGATTGTTCATCATCAATTTCTCAAAGTCCCTGAGAATGAAGCAAGTGTCATGATTTTCACGAGAAATCTGTCACAAATGTGGAGAAAGATGAAGACATCGTGAAAGGCTCTTTGCATAGGAGATGATACCTAACCCTGAAGCATCCAAAGTCGAGAGGGAAGTGAGTCCTACATTAAACGACAATGGATCCTTTGCCATGATAAAAAAAGAGGGTAGAAGAAAGGCGAGCCTGTAAGAGTCCGGTTCACGACGTTCCTCTCTTTTTTTCACCATCTACCTCTTTTCAAAATGAAAAGAAAAGACCGCGGCAATGATGAAAGCATTGTGCCTTCACAGGGTCTTCTGTTCTCAGGCAGCAAAGGAGTGAGGAACAAAAATTTTTCGTGTTCACTATTTTCAACCACCCCGAGATTCTGTCTTTATTCACCTGAGGAAGTAGAAGATAGAATGGAGTTTCTGTTGGAGAAAGAAAAAATGAGGTGCCTCAGTTCCGTTATCGTCAAGCGTCGACGTCGGCCCACGCCAAGAATCACATCGTCGGCGTTTCTTTGTCATAAAGAAAAGCATTCCCGAAAGCGTGGATTTTCATTGGTACGGAATGAAGACATCAGAAGATCTCGACTGAAAAGTCTCTTTTTACATCACTTCTCGTTTTGAAGGAAAGCAAAAAGAAAAAAACAATTGAGGGGTCTTTGTAACGCAAGAATCACGAGTGTTTGCCTGTCTTCCACCACTTCAGGATGAAGGAGGAAGGGGATATGCAACCCTTGACTCGTGCTCGTGTAATAAACACGATAATCTTTGGACGGAAAATAAATATCGTGTCGAGGGGAGAAGGGACGAATACGTCATGGTCAGTGTTGAACCCTTTCATCTGGACAGGAGGGGTCAGGAGTAATCCCAAATGATCGATCATGATCGACTGAAGCATTCCCATGTTCTTGTACCCTTTCCAGCTTTATTCCACCCTTATCCCTTGGTCCCCCCATGCGCCTGGGCGCCAAGTAGATTGTTATTCTTTGAGCGAAAACTATTTACAAAGTCGAGACTAATGGCATCAAGCGATTTAGCCGTTGGTAAGAGCTCCCCTCTCTGATTCTCGTGTTGCTCACTTGCATTAGTTCAGATGGAGTGAGGTGCAGTGGCGTCAGCCTCGGAAATAATATCAATTCATCGTAAGACTGGAAGAGTCTAACGACCACCGGAAATCATTGAATCACTTGGACAAATCAGGAGACAAGAGCAGATGATTCTTCCTGATTGATGAAGATCTTCAATGATCCGTTGGACTCGGTGTCATTTGACAAGAGGAGATCTGCTCGCTACCTACGCCACTGATAATCCCAAGCACTCAATGAACGTAAAGTGATACTTTGGGGCACTGATACAGCAGAGAAAGCCAACGGCAGATGCAGACGTAACAATGAAGCTAATGCAATAAAAAGTATTGAAACTCACTGCTTCTTATTCCACGTACATCTGAGTGGGTCGACGAATATGTATAGAACCCGTCTATGCTACCGATCACCATCGACCCTCACCATCAAAAGCAAAAAGGAAACCTGCTTGAGGATGAGGTAAAAAAATCGGGTATAAAGTAGATGCGTGTAGGTGAACACCAGAGACTTTAATTCGATTCGAGGAGAAGTGCCATTGCGGGAGACCTCTGCTTGTTCTCCTTGCAATTCCCATGCAAATTCGATTGGACTGGATAGAAATGGAAAAGAAAGAGAATGTGAATACGTGTACGCCCTCGCAACCAAACGATAACGAGAGAGTTAAAAACAACTTTTTGCGGTTGTGAATTTTTCAATAGACACATTGGCAAAGGTCCTGCTAATAATTTCATGATAATTTATTATCGATCAATGAGAAAAATTGACAGCTCATTGTTTCTGGATTCTAGTCAGCGCTGGGTTTATCCCAAATCTCCAGAAGTTTTGCTCCCCAAGGCAACCGTGTGCTGGGGAGCACAAATGGAAAACGGATTGATTAATCGTAGTAATTACCGATCAGCCCTCGCTAATTAGATATCCGACTCTTGCTACCCCTTCGCATCTCGATCCCTGGAGAGTTTCTCTTCTCTTCGGTTGGGAAATGGTGGTTTGGTGAGGGAGATTTCTAGGGCGCCACATTCACGCAGACCTGAGGCACGTGAATGGCGATACTGGAGAGGGTGAGGGGTGCCTTCGGGCAAACGGATGGAGGAGAACATCAAATGAGATTGTTTGACAGAGCTACCCAATAAGTGAGAATTTAGGTGGAGAAGGCACATGCTGCTGATGATTTTCCAGGGGTCTAGCTCATTCCACCATATTGTTTGGTAATCAATTGTCCAATGCAAGATGAAACTGTTGTCGTACGTGAGGCTCTAGATGTTGAGGTGCTATCAATCAGGTGTCAGTCTAGGGTAATTCTCGGGGATCGTTAAAATATTTTCAACCTATTTTAACATCCGGCTTAACATGTTAAATTTACAGCCGAACAGAATGTAAGTTGGAATCAGCTACTTGAACCTCCTGGGGTAGCAGTGATTTTGTAAAACGAAATGTCTCGTTAGTAAGTCAGTTATACACGAGAGGCACCCGGTGTTGTCCCGTCGTTTCGCGGGATTTTACAGCGGTCTAAATTATACGAGTACGCACAGTTATGATGTTAACGAGGGGGTCTCATACTGGTATTCGTTGGGAGCCGCGACGTTTGAGGATGAGAATCCGTTGGACGATGTGGCTGAGTGGTGGAGAAAGAAAATAATAATTTTTCATGCCGACGGGATGCAACCGAAGAATGTCGCCATTAGCATCGGATGAGCATAGCTGTGAGTCAACAGCAACTAGTCAACTGACAATTGACGATAAATTTGGACATTGTCATGAGGTCAATTAATCCACCGTTTAATATGTTCCGCGTTGGTGGATATATTTTTCATCCCCAATGAAATAAATGTAAACTACCGAGGCACCTGGCAATGCAGCACATTACCGCGTGCCAAAACTATCGCGAAATATAGTGGCTACGTTGGACCAATAAATAACTCCTAGTTTATTAGTCCAACTCTCTGGTGCCGTCAACACAGAGGATGAGGGAGACGGCAAAAGAGGCCACTGAGAAGATGAGATGATGCTTGGGTGTCGGAATTAGCGAGAATATTAGTACAAATTTGCTGCGTCTCGGTTCCATGATTCTGAGACAAGACAGTGAATGTGCACTGAGTTAAATAAACATTCATGAAGATACGAATCACTTGTGGAGATGAGTCTCACACTCGATCTTTCGTCTTCACGATCAATTGCATTTGTTGAGGAATATTCTTCATCATTGGATTATCACAATGAGATGTCTCGGAGGATTTGACCAAGTGGATAAACATGGTGATGTTGGAGGGTCCAAAGAAAAACCAAGGAAACATGCAGCGGTAATGGACACTGCGGGGTAACAAGCTGGCAGCGTTTCTAACTACCGTCCACGTTGATATATGTGACGGAAAATTGTGGACGAAAAACGTGGAGTTGTTGGACTGGGCCAAGAAGGATGCACCAGGTTTGATATATTCCGCTGTTACCCTACCCACTTTGTGCAATTATTTTATTTACGAATTATTTCATTTCCCCTCCAGGTATTCTAATTAGCAGACGGGCTATTTCTAAGCATTAACCATTTTCAGAATTTCATCCGCCCTCATCCCTCTCATCTACTCACTCACTTTTAGCAAGTGCAGGAAGAGCAGAGGGCGCCAACGGCCACATGGTCTAATTACATTACGGAAACATGAGTTTCACGAGGTGAAATATTTCACAAGTCCTCTTGCAGAAAGGAAAATTCAACGTATAATTGTGCACATGCTTGCGACAATAACACAAAACGAGTCCTGCATTAGTCTTTGTTCACCATTTTTTTCTCATGACTGGTAACTTGTCGGGAATAATTAAATCATTTACAATGAGCGGGGGTGGGGGGGAGGGCAAGGGGGCAGGAGAATAAATGAAGATATTTTATGCAATTAAGATCGCACGTGAGGGCAATTACCAGCATGATAGGTTGAAGAATGCATTGCAGAAACGCTTGCTCGGGAAAAGTATCTCCGCAAATCCCATTGGGATGTTTAACGCGACGTGTGAGCCTCTTCTTAAACTTGATTTGTGCTCAATTACCAACAGCGCATCACAAACTACTCTCAATCCTTTCTTATTTCATTTTGTATTCTCTCTCGTCATCTTCGAGATGTCGCATTGCTATTGCAATATTTTTTAACGAACCGGGTAGAATGGGGTAATGTGAACATTCCAGTACATTAGGGGATTTTTATATGATAAATTTATCCCGGTATTCATCAATTTCACAGAGAAATTTTGGATTACGTTCAAGTGTTTTTCCCATGTAAAAGACACGGTTTTCTTAATGGAAAAATCTATGGAAAATATTTTTCTAAAGTGATACGTTAAAGATAAAATTGTTATTGTTTTTAGGAAGAAGAAAAAACGGAAAATTCTCTTTTACAATTTTTTCTCAAGATTTTTTCAAAGTTGAATGATTTTCTTTTCGTATCAAATAATAACGATAAAATTAATTAACTCTGTGTTTACGATAAACAACTTTTGTTTAAATTTAATATTTGAGATTTGACCTTTTATCCGTGCCATATCGATTTGGAAATTGAGAATTACCAGAATATTTCAAAAATTGTTCGCTCAAACTGTTCCATCAACAAAAAATTCTGCAGTAATTTACCACAACTTTATTATTAAAAATCTCGTTTTTTAAATAAAAAATTTGAATAAACGGATTTTTTCCAAATGACACCGTAAATCGTCATTTAATTTTTCCTCCATGTGTCTCACTCGTCATTTTACCCCAATGTCCATTCTACCCCACTGCCGACTATCATAAACTTGTCTAAGAATACGATTAAAGGAAGATGAAAGATATTTATAACTGTGGGTTCAAGCCACCCGCCGTTTTGAGGCACCAAATACTTTTCGCTCTTTTTGTCTCGTCCTCTCTCCTCCATTGCCCGTCTGTTCCGTTGGTTTATATCAGCGTGAAATCTAAAGCCAACCACAAAGATACATCGTAATGGTGTTTCTTAACTTTGTGAAAAGATTGAATGAAAAATTTGGCAAAATATCGGATGAAGAGGCAACGATATGGGGTTATCTCGGTTGAATTTAATTCTGGGTGATAAACAGACGACGGAAAAGTGATGTAATTTCCATGTTGGCGCAGGTGCCATACCAAAAACATCCATCAGGAAGAGGCGTGATAACAAAAACCAGGGGATGAGGATGAGGACAACTAAGACCATTCTATACATCTCCGGTTCTCTCATCGTTTGTGAAAAGAAGGGACTAAACGAGAGATTCAGGGTAAGACGGAACCTTGTTCCCAACCCTTTTACCCCTGTACACCAAAATGCTTAAGCCCCAGGGATTAGTGACACGCGTTTCCAACGGGAGTAGAACCAGTTGAAGATTTTGTTACCAACTTTTTCTTCGGCTATTTTGAGACACCCAAGAGACAACTGAGACAATTTTTTTCCCTGGCAAATTTATCCCCTCGTTTTTCTCCCACCCACTGCGAACAAAAATATTTTTCAAGACGCGTGTCTTCAATTGTATTAAAAAACAAATACTCTGATATTTCTAAAGAAAAAAATGGCATCTCTGAGAGAAAACTATTTTAGTCTTTATGTTTAGATCATGACTCGAAGATCAAAATTTTTCAAGTATTCAGTACTATTTAAATTGAGACTTGGAAAAATCAAAATCTGGGATTCCCCCCAGAACTTGGGACATGAAGATCTTCAAGTACCAATAGTACTTTGTATTCGAGACTAAGGAAAGATCTCAGTGTAAAATATTTAACTCCTAATTTTTCAGAAAAGTGCAGAGACGTTTTCTTGAAAATTTTTAAGTACTAGTTTGTTCATAAAGTACATTCGCACCTGTCAAATAACTTTTTCTTCAGCATGGTTGTGGTGATATGTTGGATTTCCAGAGTTGTTAAAATAAGTTGATTCTAATCTGGGGACTTGGATGGTAGGGATATCACTTATTATGGTATTTTCATGGTAAAATGGCGGTTGTCGTGTAGCCACGGTATCTGAGGAACTTGCGTGGCGGTCATCCTCAGCCCGTTACAGATACGTTAAATCGTAAAGTTAGCAACATAATAGCAGATACCGAGATGCTGGAGGTTTTGAAGCTGAGTGTGTACACCACAACACACTGAAAACACTTGAGAAAACCTCGGTGAGATTAGGTGAAGGCATAAAGTGCTTCGGTAATGTTTACACGTCTGCTATCTGAAAGTGGCTTTGCCGACTTTGGTGTTCGGAGACCCGCACACGTGGTATAATTAATTGGCGGAGAGATCGCGTTGAGATTTCCCTCTCATAAATACTTTTATTTTTTTCGGTACTCTCGGGATTATATCTGAGCTGAATGAATCGCGGGGATTCGAGGGGTTATATATTAGCACGTTGTTTATCAACCGGGAATCATAAAGTAATGGAATTGTTGAAGTGGCATAACTCACCAGTTGTTGACTTGAAGAATCGTCAGCCCCGTGTCCTGTGCCAACTGCTTCTTCTGGTCTTCCGAGGGGTAGGGATGCTGCAAATGTCAAAAGATAAATTTTACATGTTATGGAATACGTATTTTGAGGCATTAGAATGCGGGGGAGTGGAATTCAAAACGATGCCATGAGTACAGGAGTAAAAAACAGAGTAAAAAAATGAATAAAAAAAGAGAGAAAAAAAAGCCAATAGAGACAGAATGAGATTCCGTATTTCACTTTGGTGGCATGCAACGCCACACGCTCCGACACGGTTACAGGAACAGGTACACGTTTAGAAAAGAAGGGTATATAGCTCGTGCTGTAGCCCCAGAGTGCACCTGCGAAATATTATTTATCGCCGAGAGGTTGGAGAGGGACGCGGAAAAGAGTGCAGCTATCGTCCCTAGTGCTGCGGGAAGGCGGAAAAAGAGCAACGGGAAGCACCACCTTTTTAAATATATATATATTAATAAAAAAAAACCCGTCACTTCGGCGGATAGTCGGGTTTTTATCATGGTGCTACATCGGCGCAGATGCGTTGCGGTTGTCTCGATTCTCCTTCCGCAAGACTTGTCATCCTGATCCTACGTTTCGCAGAAAGTTGAGCACCCGGGTCGATGATAAATATCGCACATGGACTCTTGATGCATTTTGATGATACCATGGGCATGGCCAGTCGTAATTGAGGGAGTGCTTGGTACCACCTGAATTGTTTGAGCGGTCGCAGTTGCCGAATTTTTGACATGATTTTTTCGTGGATGGTGTGTGGTTTTGGGTTTCGGCGGTCTTTGAAGTACTACTTGAGATCCGAAAAGTATGAAATGTACACTGAGAGAAATATTCAATAAAAATTACGTGTATTTTCCGTAATTCTGGAGCGAAATGTAGTTGTCGGAAATTTTACGGAACTGTCACGTCATTTTTATCTGAACTCACGGAATTTTTCCGCGGTGTTCCGTAATTTTTATCTGAATTATCGGTGAAAAATAACGATACCGTCACTTAAATTTTTCGAATCAACTCCGTAATCGGTAAGTGAACGGAAAGTTCCGTAATTTTTAGTAAATATTTCTCTCCGTGTACGATAAAGTTCAAGTATGTTAGTAATTAATTTTATTATTATACTTTAATTCTAGAAAGAAATCATAATAGTCTCGTCTATCTCCCGAAAACTTGATAACACAGCGACACAAATGTATTACCGAAAAAAATTTTTAAACAAATTAAATTTTAAATTGATATTTCAAGATGTAATGAAAACGGAATTAGAATTTAGAATTTTTTAGAATTAATCATTTTCAATAATAACATACAGTATCAATCGATAAAGCTTTATCGAAAATTTCTTTATCGATTGTATTATTATCGATTATATTGAAAAGAGCAAAAACAATACGATCATATTACAGACCTATATAAGGTTATATTTATTATACTATGAGGTCATTATGTCTTGGAGAGGGCGTCTGTGTGGTCTTACGACGGAACTCTAATGAGTGTTTATTAAAAAAAAATAATAATATAAACAAATCTCTGTTTATCGAAAGGAAGAAACGATGATGCCGATGTTTTCGTTTTTGTGACTTCGAGATCGTTTGCCAGTTCGGCAACTGGTCTCAAAGTATGAACACATTTTAGTAAAATATCATTCAATTGCTCTTACTTAAACGTCTATTAACCTTATTACTTAAACGTCTATTAACCTAGCGTCCAATTAAAACCCAATAAATTATTTTACATTATTAATATTTTTTATTTTTTTGCCAGTCTATTATATAGTCTAATATACATTTATAAAAACGTAAAAAGTAGATAATGAAATAATTTGTGATATGAATGCATTTCACCCCATCATCCCCCATCTCGTTCCCCATCCAGAATAAATGTATGTCTTTGTTTTACGGTGCGTCGGTGGAATCGATTTGACTCGGCAAAAGGGGTCAGCGAAAAAATATAAAGCATCGTCACCACATAAAAGCGTTGACCACCGTGTCGAGAGGACCGCATCATATTTTTACATAATTAGCACGTGGCGCTCTCACCAGTATTACGGTGCCCTTTCCCCTGAATTTGCTGTTGTGTGGCGCGCGTCGCGCAACTTTTTGCTACGGTCGCGCGAACCCTGCGGTATTTTTGGAAACCACGGTAGCAGCCACAACCCGCAAACCCCTAGCACCCGGTATATCATGTTTCTTGGAGGCAAGCCCACGCTAGTCACCACCACTGCGAGTTAGCACAAAGCCCAGTGCTCTCCCTTTTCCTCTATTTACAGTGTATACAACGCCCGATATCAAACACTCGGGGCGAACCATCTCTCTTTCATGGGGGTATTGTATTATGCAACGAAAAGCGATCCGATGATTCTTATCCTAATTAAATCAGAGATGCATTGTCCGTTGGACAATTTCACGGCATTCTGCTCTCGTAAACGAGTAATCTTTTGTTGGTTCCGTACCTTTAAAAAAAAAAAAATTCCAACGAAATTTTGAGTAAGCCACGAGCTGGGGACTTATTCCCTGGGTGTAATTGTCTGAAACTCCTTGAAAGTTCTCACTGGACATTCAGGTCAGCATGACTGATGGTGGATTCGAATGCACTCCAATGTATTGGATTATATAACTTATTATTGAAAATATTTTTTTAATATAAACATAAACAATGACTTCATGGGGAGAATCAACTGAGAGTTCTTTGTTAATAGATGATAATATTCTTTTGGTCTTTGTGATTTAGTCCGGTATTTAGTTTGACGTCACTTCCTCGTGTTATATTAATAATAAAATAAAGTAAAGTTCAATTCACTGCGTTTTTCTGATAATTATTTCTTGAATTACAATCCGAGGTCAACTGAACTATAGATCAAATTCTAGTGTTTTAATCAAGTAAATATTGCTGCCAAGTAAATATATATAACTAGATGCAGTATCGATTTAAATTAAGACATTTTCATTAATATTAATTAATAAAATGAAGACAGGTGTTTGATTTGAAATCCTAGTTCGAGTAATTTGTGACCTGTGATTAGTTTGTTTTTATCAATTGTTATTGACGAAGTCAAGTCGATAGTTTAATTCAAATGGATCTGAATATGATTCACCACTTGATTTCAGAGAACTTAAATCAAGTCCAAACCACACATGACTCAAGTATCTGCTTGACTCCTCATGAATTATTTGAAACTGGTCGTTGGCTTGAAACCATTCATTACGTCTATTTATTTTCTTCTATTTCAGTCTTCGTGTAAAGCTCTTATGTATAATCTAATTTGGTAGCCAGGAACTCACAAATCGATTACCTCTCATCCGTAGAAATCTTTTATCTCCAGACATACATTCATCAGAAAATCATAAGTATAATTTCAGAACAACTTCAATGCCACATTATACCCCGCACAACCATGGATTTCTAGTCTTAAATGATTAAATTCACCCCCATTACTTGTCAGTCTATACCTCAAATAATATCAATAAAAAAAACAAGCCCGGATGATTTCTCCCCTCAAGTCTTTAAATGTCTTTACCTTGATATGTACTATCTCTTTCTGAATATGAAATTTTCCCACCTGTCACTTCCCTCAGTAAATTTATATCACACGATGAAAGTGCCAAAAATATTTTTAGAAAACAAAAATAAGTAACGGGGATAAACAATACATCTGGCAAGAAATTAAAATAATATATAATCAGTACTTATCTCAAGTATCATTTGATAATTTTTTTTTTCAGAATAGTAACAGTAGAAAAATGGATGAAACAAAATTGCAACGGGACTAATCACCCTCTCGAAGTCTGTAGATCTTCCTTTTCAATATAACTAATAGGAACAGGTGAGTGGGTCAAGAATCGTATACCTGTCATATTTTGCCCTCTCCTGGAGCCTCGACCGGGAATAGAAGTCTGCAGCAGTAAATAATGCGCAGGTGGTGCAAACTCGAAAACTCGACAGAAGTAACGACAACGGTGCGCAACCGTTTGGTTCACTTCCAGAGAGAGGAGTTACCCCTAGGGCAAGAGAAATAGCCAGGGCTAAAAAAAAAAAGTATATATCCGAGTGAAAGGGAAAATATTAGAGATGGTGTTTCTGGGGTGTCCCTCGAGGGAGCCTATCTACGGGTGTTCTGTTGCTGTATGCATAAAACAATCAAGATAATTGTCGATGCTTTTCTCTTTCACTCTCTTCTCGGGGATTGAGGGAAGGTCCGTAGCCCTGGGGATCGGCACGAGGGACACTGGACGAGGGTAAGGGGATGAAAAAGCAGAGCAGAGAGAGAGAGAGAGCTATCCAATTACATTGAAAACAATAGTCTTAAGTGCTGCTGGCAGTCGCCTCCCCGTTTGTTCCTCCACCTGCGATGCTTTTCAGCCAAATCGTTTCAACCTTCGTCGATATGCAATCCCCACCCGATAAAACCCTCACTAATCGATTAAAACAACCAACTCCCAAAATGTTGAATGGCATCAGCGGCAAAATGAAGGTTAAATTGCTGGGAGATTCACTGGATTCCCCCTGGGTACCCGTGTGCAGAAGGCGGAGTAAAATTAACCCATTCGAAATGTGCGAGGGGTTAGAAACTCGACGAAGGCCAGTTGAATAGGAGGGGTCCTTCCAAACAAGCGATAAAAGGAAAATGAGCGGTAAAAAGACAATATGAAAACCATTTGGTGAGTGCTGGAGGTTGGTTTTTTCCTGTGGAGGTGTGGGTGATGGTAAGAGGCGAGGAAAACGAGACCGGAGATGGCAATGGGATCTAAGTGTGTAAATGAGTCTCGTAGTTTAGGTCGATTGCCTTGGAGAGAGCCGAAAAATACCCCTTGGTGTTATTTCGAGAATGCTAACCACCTCTTCTAGAGGAAACCTCTAACTGGCGAGATGATGCTTGCATCCGGATAATCTCCGGATAACGCGGATTCATCGATCTGCGAAAAATTGATGACCATTTGCTGTATAGATGATACTCCTCATTGTTATTTGTCCGCTACCTCTGGCATCACGCACTCTGATTTGTCTCGGTGATCATTGACATCAATTTGGCTGGTGGAAATTGACTGCTGCGTCAGGAAAGTGTCTGTCAGGTTGGTGGATGGATTATAATGATAGGACGAGTGAAACATTTCCAGAAGACACTGTTACCGAGTTGCGAGTGCGACTAGATGGGAATGGGTAGAAACGCTAGAGAAGTCATGCGGCGCTGAATGACACGTCGATGACGACATCTGCTGACTCCGGCTAACGAGTGGGGCGTGGGAGTCACCGGAGATCGCGCCTCGTCATCACGCGGCATCGCAAACGAGAAGAGCAGGAGTACAAAGGGGGTGGTTGGGGGGGGAGTGAGGATGCTGGAGACCAGGATATGATGCGAATAGTGGAGTAGACGTTAAATGTAGAGGATAGAGGGAGTTTGGAGTGTATGGAAGGGGTTGGTTTGTCCCAACGAACGGATCTCGACGGGATTACCTTGGTCGAGCGATTTGACGGAAGAGAGCTCGTGAGGTACAGACGAAGGGCATTGAGGAGGTGGGTTTTGATGGTGTTGGAGGGACGTCAGCGCGTCACTCACCCCTAATGCCTTCATTCCGTCTGTCCTGCTGGTCCTCCTCTTCATCGTGGGTGTTGAGGATCGGGTAGAGCTCATGGGATTGGTGGGAAGGGGCGTTGGGAGTCTGTGGCCGCATTACTTTCGGGCTTCATTCAATTTGCCGAGGTGAAATTCGGTAATGTGGTGGAGATAATGGAACCTGTCGTCTTCAGTCAAACATCAATGTCTGATATTTTGAATTTGGAGTACAAAGGAGGGAAGGACATGCCAAAGTGGCTCTTAAACCTCGGAAAAATGTCATTCGACAATCAGAACTGGTGAGCGTCATCAGCGGGAATTAAAAGTGATTGATGTTACTTCAAGATTTCCCACGTGATATACAACACTGGGCATGTGTACATGGAGGACGGGTGAGGAGAGTTAGCCTGGGACGAGTGTAATTGCGAAGGAAGTACAATGGAATGCGATGTGGTATGCGTTCCGACGCGCCCCGAGGGGTTTGCCCGATACCGAGATAAGCCTTGAGGGCCCCTATGTATGTACACTTGGAAGATGGTATGCTTCTCGCCACCACAAGAGAAGAGAGAGATTCTAGCGTTCACCCAGCCGAGACCGAGTTCCATCTGCTTGGGATGTTACTATCTTTACGGTAATCTGCCTCGTCACTCTGGCTACAAGAGAGTCAACCTTTTAATCTCAACATTTGAGGGAGTATAAAAAATGCTGAATGTTAAGTATCAAATGATTCTTCGAATAAATTTTTCTTTCCTCTTCAAAATTGAAATGTTTGAAAGATAATTGTTGGATAGATTTGGTGAGTGCATCGCGGAGAGATCTTTTGTCGATGCATCTGATTGGATTGAGATTTTTCTCCGTGGAAATGAAAAGTTTAAAAATAAAGATTGAGCCAGCCGAAGGGGCAGTTTGAGCAACGAAGAAATTGATCAATCGATGATAGTGAATTGGTGACCGTCGAGTTTTGGGGCGTGGCTGGAATGGGGTCTCTGTGACACGGGCACCTCAATCACCGCATGACGCCCAGACCTGTCATTATCACGCGACCCTGTCTATCCCGAGGTCTACATGAATACCAGGCGGTCCTCACACACTCACTCTCTAATGGTACAGAGGAAACATTCAGCGGGCGATGGCGGTGTCACTGGAACTAGCAAACTCTGACATGACCGCCCAGTCGCTCTGGGGACTCCACTCCACCCCGTGAATCAGACGTGAAATAGGAAGCAAGTGGAGCGGGAATTTTCTGAAAGGCACACCTACGATGACCCGTGACCTCCAACTGGCTTTGTCTCCCAATTTCATTGATTAGTCCGAGGCTTATCGGACCTCCCCTCGACCACTCGATTGTGTCGCACTAATGAAACGACGCGCGAACAGAGAATGGGGGGGGGGGCAGAAAGGGGGGAACTAATCTCGCGTGTAACGTAATGGAAAGGAAAAAAAAAAAACCTCGGCAGCTCAATAAGGACTTGAATTTAAAAGAAGAAACGAGCCAACTATCAATGATGACAGTGTTACATCCAACCCTGCCCACTTCGTTTAACAATCCTTCTAATTCTCTCTATCGACTCAAAACCCGGGGCACCCGCAATTGTGAGAATCATGGATAATTATAACGTCCGTGGATAGTTTAGCTATGGGGCGGACATCCATGCAGTGCCGAGTGCGATTGCCCTGGGGCAGCAATTCCCCGTTTTCTCTCATGCTCGCACGCCGGAACCCAGCAATCATCCACAGTCAGTTTTTCAGTCACTTCAGCTCATGCTATTTAATTATCCATTTAGAGTATATAATTTTCTCAAACGGCAAATGCTATTGCTCGTGATGGTAGGAGAGGGGCTGAACTTTGGGCACGTTCCGCATCCTGGTGGATAGCTTACTCGCCAGCGTGGGAGTCTGAATCCCCAAATGCTGGACAAATTCATCTGGGATTAATTTGTTGGGGTAACGCGGCATTGAACGATATGGGGTAATAGTTGTAATAGGAAATGAAAAAAACATGCTTGACAAAACTGCATTATCCATAAGCCCAGGAAATATCCCTTTCTCCTCCACCAACCATAAAAGAAATAGCTGCTTGGTGATATTGGTGATGTCGTGTCAGGGATCGTTCATGCGTATAGCTACACGCGTGTTTCGCTTCCTTTTTTTTTTATCAAAACCATATAACCATTTCTGTCCTGTGTTATCCTGTAGTAGATGCAGCGATCCTCGTCACACATATTCCGATGTGCCATACACAGAACTACCCCACGTTTAGTGTCAATTTATTCGGGATTCCCGAGATTCCCGAGGCTTTGGCACACAGCGCGCGGGTTTCTTCACACCATCAGCCCCCATCCGGCCCGTTTGCATAATATTGTATTTATTTCGTCTTGTATAACCCCTACTGGATACCCCCCTACCTCAGCTGGTATTCTAACAGTTTGGGTTATATTGGGAGAGAACCCTTGGAATAGGCTACACTGGGTTACACAGCGAATTTTCGAGGTGGGTGGGGGAGGCTTGCATTGAGATCGGGTGATTTGGCTCATGATATTGGATAGACCGACAGGAATATCGTGGGATTCTTTTCAGAGGAGAAAATCCCAGTGTATTTCATGGCAAATTGATCGATTACATGATGTTTCATCCTTTTCACTTCATCCCAGGACAGTTCAGTCTGGTCATTTCAACTCAGCTGATGGGGCTACCACGAAATTTATCCAGCTTTACCTAAGAAAATCAATAAAAAAATACGTAGAATTGAGGTCCATGTTGAAGAGTAAATGCTATAACAAACGGATTATCTTCATCGCTTGACGAACCTGATGATCGACTACGGTAAATGAACGAATAGCATCCGCAGTCTTTTTCAAGCATTCAGTATATATTCGAATTGCGAAAATATATGATCAAGAATCTTTTGGTATTGATGGAGGCTACGGGAATTAATGACAAATGGTAATGAAAGCGTCAGAAGAAACGACAAGAAAAGAAAATCAAATGAAGGAATTGATCTGGCGACAATTAAATTTGATAACTCGATAGATTGTTCGGGATCATAGAGGTTGGGGGTGAGGACCCTAACTGTTGAATGAGTCATTATTATAATTGATAATCCGAGTGATAATGCGAGTGGCGAAGATAAAACAATAGAATGATAATGTGAACAAATTTTCACGTCAGTCAGTAGTAGCTGGTCTAGTCATAATGAATGATGTTCATGCGTGGGAAATTAATCTCTGATCCTGATTTCTCATTTACAGGGCCTCTAACAATTGATCAGGTTGAAATTTGCCGGGGAATTATGAGGCATACACCTGTTTTCGGGGTTGAATGCCAACGGGGAGAGGATTTGAAACGCGCACCGCAGAAAGACAAGCCAGACAGGTGATTGTCAGTGCTGGTAGCGTTGCCCCAGGTACTTTTCAATTCAACTCCCTCACTGTATAACCGTTCTATTCAGGGATTATACTGTGCGAGAAACTGCTGGGCGAATGCATTTCAATGTACATGCCAAAATTCATCACTG
>NW_011887793.1:678435-693949 GCF_000806365.1 Fopius arisanus | reverse complement strand
AATAAATCTCAAAAGAGGATTCAATTTTTTTTTTACTAGAACTATCAACAGATAATTTATTATAATGCAGAAATACGTGAAGCAATTCCTAATGGATATTGCAGAATGGTATATTAAGCTCGAAATTGAGCTATAATGCTATCCACTTCGACTTCACAACGGCTTCAATGGGATGTGATTACCTCGGCGGCATGTTTTCCCGTTTTGCCACGACAAAAAAATTGAAGTGACTTTGACCATAAGTTATTTAATATCTCGTCATTAGGGCTGTAGTGTCTCCGCCAGTCGCAGGGGTGATGTTTATGACTCGATTCAATGTTTTTGCCATTCCACGGGCTGGTAAAGAAACTTTTAATGAGAACAACGTGCGTGAACTTGTTGAATGCCTCAATTATTTGTTGACTTTTATTTTTCCATCATCGGAAGATGACTCGGTCGTTGAAATGAGCAATGGAAATGGATTAAACGTTGCAGTGATTTGCCGACGCTGAAATGGGAGGACTGATGCAGGGGAAGATAGGTGTATGGATGTTTCAGCATTTGGGTGATCGTCGGGCATACGGCAGCCACGTGGATTGACAGCTGGATATTTTTATGCGAAGCCCCATTCGATAATCCATTCGGCAGTTTTATGGCTGCTACGCCTGCGGTGACGTAGCGCGTATGAATTTTCACGAGTTCAAATCGTTTTTTATTCACCTTTCTGGATGTAGCTTATTTTTATCGCACTCATATCACAAATGCACCCGGACTGAGTGAAGAAAGTTTTCGGGAAATCTCATCGAATCGTACCTGATTCATGATCTCAAATCAGGACGGGAAGGCATCAGGACGTGTTGTAAGCCGAATTGAATCCAAATATATATTACAGTGTTCGATAGAAATTGGCAGGTAACTGTAGGACTTGGTTCGTGCCTGATCGGGTATGCGATCCTGAGTCTGGCACAGATATATTCAGGAAAAGCAGCCGATTGGAAGAGAAATACAATTGGAAATATCATCCACTTACGGCGATTGATTAAAAATCGACGAGATTCCCGCACCTGATTAGGTTCAATCAGCAACAATTAATCGGGTAAATCGATCGATTACCGAGTGAACCTATAGTTTGGAATTGAACAATTTCCGAGGCAGAGTGGAATGAACTTGGATCTCGGGGCTCTGCCCCGAGTTCAAAATTCACTCGTCTAGGGTTTTTATATTTCCGGATTTATTAAATATTTATTTCTTTGTTGCTGAGGGACTTTCCTATTGCGGGGTTTTTCCAATATACATCTGGTAACCAGAGAGGATCAAGAAAGAAAAATCCAAGGGTTAAGTGTGGAAGGAGAAATTATACTGCCCTCTGGAGAGGAGTTTAACGTGGGCCTCACTAGATAAGGTTTAGTTAGTTCGTTGTAAGTCTTCATTCAGTAAAGTACCTGACTGTCTAGAGTCTTATAATTATTAATAATAATTCTCAGTCTGAAAATAACCCAGGTGTCTATTTATTTCGATCTCCATAATCCAATAGAACTTGATTTTCTGTTTTTCTGACAGATCAGATTTTCTGAAGTCAAGCTGAACTAAAATTCAATTAAAATATGGCAATCCATGATTTGGAAACGATTATTCTTATCAAGGTGATGCCTGATTCATAATCAGTCGACCCCAACAGTATTTCCACTGAGTCGTGCAATGCCAGCCCATTCCTCAATAGAAATATAAAATGGTAGAGCTTTACGATTGAATGGAGAATTTATCGTGGAAATTGAACAGTTTTTTTCACAGTGAATAAAATGAAGAAAGTTTAATGGATGGAATACGAAGATGAATATACGAAAAGCCATTTGCCCTTGTAAAATAGAATCTCAGTGGTCTCTCTACCGCACCCGAGATCGAGCAGATCGTACCAGCCGTAATTAGACTCCACCACCGGTTGGAATCGAGGAGATAGGATGAGAGTGGAGGGGTCATATATGCTGAAGCCCCGAGACCAGTGGCCATGTGAGAGGGAGATGCCGTCAGGGCATACCCATACTCGAGAGATCTCTCTCTCTCGAGCAATTACGGCTTGGATACGACGAGATATGCCTCATCCCCTTTCTCACCTCCACGGCTACACCAACATCGATTCACCTCTTCAGACCCTTCTCCCTTCGATGTCTCCCATCCCTCATTCAATGCTTCTAGTGTACGTAATGCACAAATGCACTTGGTAATGGAGGAGTTGCGGAATATTGATTGGAGAAGTGGAAGTAGAAGGGCACTCTCTTCAGATTTTCATCATTTTTTTTAACAATTCTCTCATTTTTCCATTGAAATCTGTTATTTTCTGATTGATGCGGATCTTTTAGATGTTAGAAGTCCAGTGGAAAGGTATCACATAGAAATCATAGATTTGATTACTTGCCCTTATAAAAATGAAATTAAATTAGATTTGAAAAGATGGGAGTAAAATGAATCGAGTAATAAATTCAAGATTCGAAACAAAAAAAAATACTCCTGCTGCCATTTGATCAAATCGTTGTTATAATAATATAAGGCCTAATGGTATTAGAACCGAAAAATTGGTGCTTGATGAAATGAAAATTTCAGTGATAATGGGGGATTTAAAGTGGACTGTCACAAAGCTTGGAGGTAAGTGGTTACCTGAAGCTATTTACAGGTCTGGCATGTTGGGGTGTTGTTACGACCCTTGGTGGCCAGTACACACTGGTGTAGGTTTGTACGAACAGACGTGATACGGAATATATGAATAATAATGGGTTGAGCTAGGTCTGTATGACAAGGAGAGAAAAGGAGAGAGAGGATACGAGCGCCGGCGCTAGTTTGCTCCATTCTGGTATGTGCATAGTGTCATATTCCAGAACCCAACCCACCTCCATCGTCCTGTCGCCCCATTTGCTTCCCTGATCGTATGATGTATCGGAGGTATGCAGATATAGAGACTCATGATTCGCTCTGATTAGCGTTATCTGTAACGATTGCCTCATACCGTCTGATTCAGATGTAATCAGGTGGTTCATGTCCCCGGGCTTGTTTCAAAATTATTGCGCGTTCCTGATGAAAAGTTGATTTATTACTGAGGATATTTATCTACGAGTCACCCAGACAATCAGAATATCTTCAAAGGAAATCATTGGACAGTGAAAAGCACGTGTCGTCGGTGCTGAAAATCAACCTTCGAAAGAGCTCTACATCAACAAACATTCCAGAGGACTTCGTTATCCAAGAATTTTGCCAGTCCGAGCCAACAATTCACTTCTTGCAGACATCCAAGACACCAACATAACTGATGATACGTAAATTGAGCGTTGCATAAAAAAAGTACAACAAATGTTTCGATTAGCTTCTACTGTTCCCGCCAAAATTTTCCTGAAGCTCTGCAACAACGTATCTAGACTCAACAAAAGCCACAACAAAGAGAGAAAAAAAAAATAACGGGTCGAGTGTATTTTCACCGGAAACGTCAGTGTTTTCGTCGCAGAGCATGTGCAAACTGTTCGTCTGAATGCCAGAAGCTCATGTACGTCTTGATGTATTGCGACGACACGTCCGTCGGTCGGTGTCAACACTGTGCGCCATCGTGTTTTAACATATCTGTTTACACGGCCGCTAATCATGTCGCCCGTTGCATTTACGCGGTTCGTGTGACCGTCGACGCGATGCAGGAGAGATCGTTGAGCGTTGACATCGTACCAAGAGGTGAGATAATATAAACTGGACGGTTATCTTGCTTTGTACTTCATCACAATCTGAAGATCACCAGAAAACTTGCACCAGAGACAAATCCACAGAACGAACTTAGAACTTGCCAGTCAAAATGGTTTATCAATTAGAATGACTTAACTTCGATTATATTGTAATACATGTTGCCTCTTATCGAACCTCTCTGATCAGTTGTCAAGCGCAAAAACTCAAGCTCGATTCCAACAATTCCCGAAAAAATCAAGTATTCGTGATAATAACCATCGGCATCGATCAGCACTTGCATTTTTTCCCCGTCAAAAGTACTCTCTCACCCTCGGCACTAACCATCCACCACCCCCTGATTGAGGTTAACTCCGCGGTGAAAGGTCAGCCGAAGTGGTTTCCGAGTAAAAAGAAAGCAAGCGATAAGAAAAAAATGAGGAGACTTTGGTACCCCTAAGTGCATAGACCGATTACTTTATATTAATGGAAAATTTATTAGCCACCTCCATTATCGGCTGAGTTCTTCCCCAGGGGGATAACAATATTAGACCAGACGAATCAGGGAAAAAACCGGGAGCTGAAGCTCTTCGCTATCATCACCTTTTACAAAAATGGTCACACTGTCTTTCTCAAAAGAACCAACCGTAATACAGGTTTTCACGTCGTTCGGTCTGTCTCTCGGCATATCCGTCCCTCTCTAAAAAAGGCAATTCCGAATGATCCAAAAGAAGAAGCCGGAGTGCACGCGACCGCCCGAGAATAATTAGTCGAAAAAAGTCGAGAAAGTCGGGCTTGACTGGACGGATCAAAGGGAATCCGGAAGGTGGTATATACGCGGTGTGTCTCGCTTAGAAGCAACAAGGAAGGATTCCAATATAAAACAGAAGCGGCTTGGAGTAGCTCAAGCCGGAGAGTTTCTTGGGTGACGGGTGTGCGAGTTAATAACCGTGCCACAGATACCAAAGATGGGACACGATTTTATTTTATTCTCATGCCACCAGTCAGATGCTTGGGAAAAATGGTTGGAGCTGGTGGTGGTGGTGGAGCTGGTCGTGTCTGTCGGATATGGAAAGGTCCGGGGAGGGGTTAGCACATACGGAAACGTAGACCACAGGAGCCCATCGGCTTGGAACACGACTGAGCTTGGGGGATGCCTGGTTATGCTGCCCCTGGGAGCTGCCCTGATGGGGTTATGGGCCTCCGAGGCCTACTCTCTTTTCACCCGTCTCTACCTTTCCCCTTTTCCCTCCCATTCTATTCCATAATACACCTTAGGGGTGGGTGGAGAAGAAGGGTAGACTCCCGAGAATGTCCCCACAAAATTCGTCCTGGATTGCATTCGGATAAGGAGATTCACGGTTGAAAGCCAAGGAGCCCCGCCAATCTTCACCGTTGGAATCGAACTGGGATTTCTCCACGGGGTTTCCTCCTTCACCTCCTTCTCAGTCACACATACAACACCCAATTCTCTCCAAGCTTGGTGAAGAGAAGAAGGGGCTCGATTACCTTTCCCACTGTCTCATGGCATCGCATTTTTCACGTTTCACTGAATCCAACTTTATCCTGGATCCGAGATGTCTGAGATAAAAACATCGAGGGACTTACCTGTAACAGAAAGAAGAATGTCATTAAATATCGCTGTTTTTTTTACCTTGCCTAACGAATTTATATTTCAAACTTTTATGTGCTATATTTTTTTTGTTTATTTACCTCCTTTTTTTTCAAGGAACTATAAAAACCAGAGATGATGTTTAACGACTCTTTTTAGGTTGGTGTGCACTATAGTCAGGGGATGGTACTCAAAATGAAACAAAAACATTAAAGTCAAGTGTATATACACGAGGCGGTAAATCAGAGAAGTCACCAACTTCCCCAACGCAGTGTCGCCCAGTCACCTCGACGCGTCGTGGACACGGTGGAGGCTTTCCGGCGTCGTGCAACACCGGGAGGCTTGCAAAAGGCCTGCTTTGTTGTCTCAACCCTACAGGTATAAACTTGGGATAGTGTCTCCGTTCCATGGATATAACACAACCCCCTACCACTCCCACTTGGTTTATTCACTTGTCCAGGATGTGGAAACCAAAGGAAATGGATGACGCCAACATACAGATCATCCTTACTGCGCGAACAAGTCCTTGGCAACAGTAGATTGTCCCTCAAGAGAAGCTCAAGAGGTGCGAGGGGTGGGAAACAGAGATTGTCAGCCTATCTCTAACAATTGTAACAATTGTCTTTAGTTCAATCGAATCTTTTGTCAGAATCCCTCTCAGCCAAAACACACATTGAACCGTATCAGCGCTTGGAAATTCACCACAAAAGGATGTATTCAATCGATCTGAATTGAGTTGTCTAATCATCGCTGTTGAAAATTTCCAAAGGGTCAAGATCTGGTCTCCTATTGAGTATTCAGATTGCTTCAATACATCATTGCTCGATTATCTTTCAATGGGATTCGAGGTTTTTACGTGTCCGCAAGGAACCATTGTACCAACTACGATTTTTTATATCTTGAATGAAACGGAATCCTAGGGGGAGGGAGAATGAAAGTGGTGGAGGAAGGGCAGTTTCACATGCCAAAGCGTTTTCCAACACCCAACGGAGGTTGAAAAGGATGTGCAAGGAGACAGATAGAGTGGGGAAAAACCCCTTGGCCCATGGAAAATAACACGGGTTTGGTGAACCCCTTGGACTTTTCTCGCGTTACGCTATGCTAAGTTTATGTACACCATGGGATGTCGCCCTTGTAAAACCATTTCCAGATAACACATCGCTTGGCATTAAATATACCAATGGTTAAAACCGTGACAACACACATATTCCAGGAGGGGGGGTGTATCGTCCCGCTCTACGATTGTGTAGGTGTTCTTGAATTATATATGAATCCATATCGTTCGAACCGATCAGTTTATGGTTTTATATTTCTGCTTGGGCTTTTTACAATGATTGGAAATGCTACGAATAGATATATTGCTTGCTGTATTCCACCAACTTGGTAGCTAGGTTATAACGTTATAAAAGGGATGAGATGGATACCAGAGTGGTAAGTGTTCTGGGGGATGAGGATCATGGTTGGAATCGGGAAGTGAGCATCATCAAAGTTGCATAAGCACGGGCTCTTAGGAAACGATCAACTCGGCGTGTCTCTCTTGAGACTCGTGTCCTTTTGGACGCATCCGAGCCATTACGAACCATGCATTTTTGACGCTCCTGGTGATGATGTAACTTGGGAATTGATTGGCCATTGATGGGGTCGATAGACGACGGAATTTCAGGATGAAGTGTCATGTAATTCCAACCTGGAGTCATTCTTCGATTACATGACAGTTTATCCTGATATCTTACAACCCCGGGACATTTCATCTCAAACGAAGGGGATGCGTCAAAATTTATCAGTTGTCCACAAAAAAAATTGATATTGATAAAGATCATGAGAATCAATGAAACACGGTCATAGAAGCGTGGAGACCAGAAAAAAATGATCAGTTAATGAAATTGAATAATTCAATAACTTTATATGTAGATTTTTCTCAGGATCACACCGGTGAGGGATGAAGGATGAGTTCCTAGGTTCGAATAGGAGAATGAAATGGATGACCATCAATTATCTTTGGATAAAATAGTTCGCGGATGAAGCGTCCGGTGACCGTTATTCCACGTTTCTAGAACTGGTGGTGGATGACAATAACCAAATACAGAAGTTTGATGTGACCATCACTATTCTTAATTGGATCCATCACAGATACTCTCGTTTCGGGTGGAAGGCTGCCCTGAAGCGTACATCAAGCTGGACCGAGTTGAACTTGAAATTGTTTGTTATAGAAACATGAAAACAACTGACTCCACAAAATAGTGGTGTGCTGTATCGTGCAGCCTCGAGAACAACAACAAGAGGAAAGGGAGAAAATTGGGGATACCTTTGCAATTACAGTCGTCCTTATAATTCTCGATCCGGAACGGGGTTTTCTCTGCTATTTGGCCTCCGCTTTGCAATTACCGATGAGGAACGCGGGGAAAGGGGTAAGACGGGTGCCTGGCGGGCCTGCACGCTCACCAGGTGCCTCAGCAAATTGGCGTTCCTTCGAAATCAAAATGGCGGAGATTGTTGGAAACGAAAACAGCATGGTGTTTCGAGGAGGGAGCGGCTACAATGGCTTGCGGTTTACGCATATAGTTGAGTGGGAAATGGTAGGTGTGGAGTTGGCTTCAGAGGTAACTGGTTGACTTGCAGATTTATTGACGAATTTAGCTGCACATTTGTTTCACCAAGCTTTCAGGATTTCAATACAATTGAAAGGTACTGTCCATTGTCTGACCATCCTGAGGTATTTTGGTATTGTAATGGCCGTCTCATCGCGCACCTCGACAACGACGAGACAACCATTGGTTTTTAAGTATTTGATTCTTCGGTCTTTTCTTATTCTCATTCACGTCTCTCTTTTGGTTATCGGCTTCTATCATTTTGAGATGGAAGAGGGGAGGGAAAGGGCAGCGATCGAGTATGCATTTTTCTTTGGAGATGCTCAATGCTTTCAGCCTCCGAGCGATGCTTCTCTCTCCTCTCTCTTTCATTCTTTTTCTCCCATTCTCATCGTTCCTTATTTTCGTTTTTTTATTCAAAGTCTGAACATGGCAAACTATATCTCTCTTCTCCTCGTCGTGGACCTCCATTCGCAAAAGAACCGAATGGTGTAGCCAAAAAAATGACGCAGAGGTCGCGAGAGATAAGGAGGGAGAGGCGAGAGTGAGAGACGAAGGGAGAACGGCAAAATGAGGATGGCCAAAGGGTTATATACTCGATGCGCTGGTGAGATAGTGGCGGCACGTAGCGGAGCGAACGGCGTATCGAATAATTGGCTCCTGCGGCAAGTGCACATCCCCTGTTATATCCCCTGTACCTCTTTTCCCTCTCGCTCTAGCTCTGGTACCCTTCTCTCGGATGCTTCTTGTACCCTCCATTATGTGCTTCGCTTGCCATCGCTCGGTCGATACACCAGCCATTCACGACATTCAGAAATATCCAGAACAATGACAAATCTTGTTCGCCATTGTTCCTCTAGAAGAAGGAATAAAGAATTCAAAGAGAAACAGCCCTGATCATATTAAAATTCAAAACGAACACCGAGAGTATGGAATAGTGATGATTTTATTCGGCCCTCGTGAGAAGCACGCACGAGAGTCAAATAATTCCATTCATCAAATATTGACCATCATCAAAAACAAACCCATTACCCCAACTCCCAAATCACCAGCGACTGGTGTGACTTTTCCACGATTTTCGATGGTGTGACACAGTGGTGGTAAATATCTGATATACATGGTGTATGTGTACACCGAAGTGAAACAGAGGGAAAGCCAAAGCGCGGAGTGCAGTAGACCATAATTTCATCAACGAAGGGGGGGTAGAGAGCCGTGTGTGCACTCGCTGGGGGTATATGCATTTGAATTTGATTAGTGGTACAACTGAGGGGTATGGTAGCCTTTCCAGGCTATGCCAAAGTGGGAGGAGTGGGTGGTGACACCCTTTGATACCGCAACCCCACCAGCCAAGCGCCACCACTGGCTGGTACGGTACATTGCTGCAACTACTGCAATTATCCACACACGTCATACGCGTTAGCATTACGCGCCAAAATTATCTACCTCTAGTTAAATACCTCCTTCTCATTTTGCATCTTCCTCATATTCAGGTGATCTTCACGATCTTGACAATCTTAGAGAAATCCACACTGAAATTGTATATTTTCCCTCCCAAGCTAAATATATCCTCGTATATTTGATATATTTTTGGTATTAAGGATATATCAGCGACATAAAGGGAAATTATTCTGACAAATTACTGAAAAAATCGATTGTCCAGACCGGGATTTGAACCCGGAACCTTCTGATTATGCATCGGGTGCTCTCCCAACTGAGCTATCCAGCTCCTAGCCATTTCTTCATTTCACTTTTCTTGTATATATCGAGCACCTTCGTCCTTCATACGGCAATCATTTTTACATAGAAGAGGGGAAGTTTTTATAGTGTTCCACATTTTTGTGGCGTCAAAGGAGTCGTTGGATAGGATTTGGATTAGGTGGGAAGGAGAACAGGATATATTAATATAATTTCTTTTTTTATGTTATAAAAATATAATATAATATAGAGTTTATGTATGCGAATATACATCTGATATATTGCAATTTTGAGAATATATGTGCCTAGAATTAATATATATGGCGCTGTTTATATACCGTTTTCCGGGTGGGAAGATTAATGAAAGGCAGTGCGATAATCTCTTGCGAAAATTCTTGATCGATGATGGAATGAAATTCCTTGGTTGGATGCCACTTGGTCAAGGTCTTTTCCTCGAAAACTATTCAATGGTCCGGGTGAATGGGTCGGTAGATCGTTGTATGTCCCGAGTTACTGCGAATGATCACTCAATTCCATCGGTATCAATCACCCGTTCATCCTGAGAACGCGTTGTAACTCTCACCGGAGGATCGCCTGCCGTTTGCAAGAGACCCTCAATGGAGTTACCTAGCTCAAGTCGTAAAACTGACTTTACGAGCTTTCCTTTAACGGTACGTAAAATGTCCGTTGCACGTTTTTCCATTGGTTTTATCAATTTTTTAAAAAAGTTGTTTAATCCGCGAGGGATTTATGGAGTTGTCGCTGGGAGTGTCCACCCAGAAGGTTACAAAAATGGCTTTAAGAGGTTTAGCAGGTACAATATTACTAGATTAAAAATAGAATAGTGTTTTTAACGACTAGAAACGATTTGGATATTCACATGATTCGGAGGTTCCTGCCAGTCAGAATGGCGTCTTTAGCTTCGAGGAGGATTCCCATTCGTCCAATCCCCCTCGTTCTTCTCAGTTTCTCAATATTTCTTCTTCTTTTTCACCTCTCATCTTCTCCTATACCTTCAACCTCCAGCCAAAGTTCTCCACCTCTGGAGGGGCATATACACACTGGGGCAATTCGCTGTATGCGCAGAAGTGAAACGAGAATGAACGCGAATTTGGATGTTATGGGTGAAAGAGTGAGGTGGATAGATGGGAGGAAGGTAGTGAGGCTGTTGGGGCAATATAACCGACGAGGCACCACCAGACGCTAATAACATACCGTGCCGACTGCCCATAGGCCATCGTCGGGGCAATGAAACGAGCCTAAATAAAAATTGCCAAGGGAATTATTATGGTGGACGGAAATGGTTCTTCTCGAGGAGATGAGAATGTAGTCGTTGAATGAATAACCGAGTCCAAAAGAAGATGGTGAAGCTCCAGAGGATCATACCATTGATTTTTTAGCGGTTGGATCAAATTCTCAAATTATTAATGTTGTCTTTTTAATGGAGAACACAAACTTTGACTAGTTTGACCCGAACTCAAACGAATACAAGCGTCAATTCGCGTTCAATGGAAATTTATTTCGTTTGAAATGGGATAACCACAATTGAATGGGAAATGGGATGAATTCAATTGCAATGAGTACTTGCACAAATTTGAGTGAAATTCAATATAAAACAGAAGTTTCATTCGATCGAAACGTAAATTCAGACCGACAGCTACCCGAGTTAGATTACTCCACTATTCGAGTTGATTTTAACTCAAAACTCATTAAAGCCGAGATAAATAAGATTTCTAATAGAAAAAATATTGAAAACTAGTTTGACTCCAAGATTGCATGAGCATGAGACAAATGTCAAAATTAATCGGTCGGATAACTTATGCAGGAAATCCTCCTCATGCCGTTTGACATAAAATATCAATTGAATAAAAATGGTAATGCCATCACGTGAATTCCATGCAATTTGCTGAAAATTAAATTCCCAGGAACAACATGATGTCAATAATCCTGCAACGAAGGTGTCCGGTAATCTCAATGAAAATCCCTTGAAAACATATAATCAACGCCGTGGGAAATTTGAGCGTGCGGCAATGCAGGACGAAAAGCAACATAAAGATAGAGAGCGTACATAATGCCGGCAATACGCATGATGCTTGGGGTTGCACTCGGTGCAATAATGCACCGGTGCGCTTTCAAGTGTATACACGACACGATGAGGCTCCAAGGTAGAAAGAAAAAAACACGAGAATGACCTTCAAGTGCACGCATCGTTGCCCTTGGGTGGTATATAATGCAGAGGAGATGAAAAGAAAAGGGAGGGGGATGGAGGAATATTGCGGGAGGAGAAGTGGTTTGGGTCGAAGAATGGCTGACCGCAATGAAGATTTTAAGTTGGTGCTTCGACCGCACATATTCCTCCTCGTCGTTTTGTCTCTCGTTTCTTTTGGCTTTTGTTGGGTGGTACGAAGCACCCAATATCTCGCCGACTCTGTGCGACCAATGGCGTGAGGAGACTTTGAAGAATTTTCATTATTATTGGACACGATAACTCGTGCGTGGAACATGTCGTGGGATTGGTCCAGAATTTGTCCACTGCTGAAGAATTGATGGCCGAGTGTTGGCGGAATATTGGGGAAAGTTCGGTCGATGCTATTTGATGACCTCCGATCAGGAATCCAAATGCTTTTGCATTAATTTTCATTTGGGACTGAAAATTGGCGATGGATCGCGCAGCGTCAGCCGACATTCGGCCAGTCTTCCGCCAACCTTCGAGTGGACATAACATAATATTGACAAGTTCGATTGTTTTGATTGGGTTTGGGTGAAGTTTGGTAATAAACATTGAACTGCCATTTGTTTACTTGAGTACTGTTGGCGCAACCTTGGGCTAAAGTCGGTTCGTCCAATTTTCTTGAAGTAGCACAAATCTCAATATATTTGTGCATAAATCGAGGGATAATTGGGGAGAAATGTTTGAGTCCGATTGTCATCGGTTGACCTTGTCACCAGGAACAAGAGGCGACCTTGCGGGGGCCACCAATGCCCACCGTGTACGTAGTATTTATACAAGAGCATCCCATCGATATCTCGGATCGGGGGGCCCCCCCGCACACCACACATACACACGACGCCGCCTCGTTCCGCATAATTATCGTGATGGCGGTGCACATCACACGAGAGTAACCACTCTCTCACTTGGCATCTCTCTCCCTTCTTTATTCTCGTGCCCAAGCGATTCTCTAATTATTCTGCACTCCTGACTCGTGTCCCATTGCCTTTCACGCCGACATTCATTGACTTTCAATTCGTTACAGCGACACGTTCACTTTGTAACGCGTATTGACACTTGATGTCTTTGATGAACGGGAAAATTACCATTTTAATTGTTTAAAATGGCGGTTCAAAGCGGTTGAAGGAGATCACTGCAATTTTTATAATGTGTGGTTTATACCGGAGAATCTCACACGCAGTGGCCAGCCCCCGTCGGCTCCAACCATCGGATATTCGCTGGTGTGTGCACGCGAGACGAGAGTCCCAGCACTGACGAGAGGCAGGTGCTCCGCCCGCCATTGGCCACCTCGTGTGCCAACATGGCCGATAAATACGCCTGTATGCCATAATACCATCGAGTGGAATTTTTTTTTTTTTTCACCGATGGGAATGAGTGCAGGGTAATAGCCAAGTGTTTTCAACCCCCGAGGATTCTACCAACGCATGAGGGGAGGACTAATTTCAACTTTCGCCGGGTAATTAATGTGTGTACAATCACGCATCATCGGATCCTTCATCGAACGAATAATCCAATCTTCAGAATCAGGCGATCCCAGCTTTTTGGATGACCACATTCACATTTAAATTAGTTTTTAATGACGAACTGATCGGCTAGTGATGATTCTCGTCACTTTTGCCGGTTTTTTTTTTCACTGTAGGTTCGATTCGTGTCTGATTGAAAACGGAGAATCTACTTTTTTGGTGAGTACTCGAGAAAATATTTTAAATTAGCACCCGATCTTGGGTAATCTCGTTAGGAATTATTGAGTTAATTTGACGGGGTTTGGGTAATTAGGTAATTATCATTTAGATATCCTGATTCAAACCTGACCGGTCGTTATCTGGGAATTTTTATCGATGAATCCTGTTCAGGATTCGATAAAACTCATTTGTATCTACACTTAAAAAGTCATACTTGAAATTTTTAATAATAACAAAAGACATGAATTTCTCGAATACTCTGGTAATTCTAATTGTCTATATATCATTGTTATTGTTAATAATTTCCCTGACTTTTTAATTTCCTGAAAATTAAATATTATTCAACAAAAAAATTTCCGCTCTAATAGAAAAATCAATGACCATTCACAATGAAAACCTGAATTTTCCTGGATTTTCGACAAATATAAAATAGGCCGACTGTTTCAAATAGAAAATGAACAATTGAAATTGAAGAATTGAAAATCCAGATGACATTGACTGGAAGGATAATAAATTTATAACAGTGCAAATGAATATTCTCTCGGGGTCGATGGAGAACGGAGAGTGCTACAATGGTGGAAAAAATCTCGACCTTTATCTAACCCTTTTATTTATTTTTTTTTTGGCTATAGTATGGCTGGCAGTAACGACTGGCCGTCTCGGGGTTCCCACTTGTTCAAAGAGGACGAGAGGATCAGAATGGGGAGAGGGCCGTAAGCAATTAGAAATACGAGGTAAACACAGAGGAGCAGCGCACTTCACGGTCTCTTGCCAATGGGGGGCTATTCGAGTGGCACGTTATTTTCTTCTCGCTGTTAACGTTAAAGCTGTAATTAAATATTCCAGGGGACCCCAGTCCCTCCTTCATCTCACAAACTCACACACTCAGGCCTCAATCCCGAGAATCATCTGAAGACTCGTTTTGCCTTTTCAACCTCATATACGTTTTTTCCTACCTTTTCAGGGTTACACAAGGAGAATAGACACAAAGTCGTTGGATGTTTCGCGTGGTAGTCCAGACTTTGTGAAATAAAAGAAACAGAGATTGACCGAAACGGGAACTGAAACCTGCAGCCCCTCGGGGAGTTACGTTTCTATAAATCATTCTCTCGGGTATTTCGAAGGTGAGGGTCTTCAAAATACACCGGGAATCTATTCACCCAGTCGAGAGGATTCTCATTTTTCGCTGAATGGTAGTCAAATCGTTTTAAAAAACCAGTCAGATGTTTTTTTTGGGGGGGGGGGCTTTTTTGGGGGGAAATTAACAATTTCAACCACCGATAACTTCTACAACGGGCGCAACCTCTCTTTTTCGGTAATGCGGAGAGTAATTAACATTCCAGTTTTAATTACCGCGGAAAGCTGGGGTATCGCAATGGTTCCATGTCGTTTTAGGGTAGTTATGGAACCATGGTGGGTGTCTGGCCGACCATTGGGCCAGGATGAGCAGCCAGTGAGCACCCCGGTTGGTGTCTCTCTGATTATACTTTTGTTTTTATCAATGATTTTATTCCCGACAACCCCCGCATTTTACAATTAACGGAATTAATAACACGTCGCGTATTTACTGTAGTCGGGGTGATGTAGGTATGGAGGCACCTCGTTTGTTTCACATATTTGGTCGAACGAGCGATGCCACCCGCGAGAGTGTGAATGAGAGTGGGTGGGTATTTTTTTTTTTCCGCTTTTTTTTTTCGTTCAACCGGGGTTTGTTGTAGCCAGGAGCTTTTGTGTGGGAGCACACGTGCGGGAAACGTGGAACCACCAGTATAACGTGGAGAGATGGTGTACAGTTGCATGGCTCGTGTGGTACCCGATATATGCATCGATGCCGCGTGCTCGAGCGTGTGCGGCTGGATTCAAGCGCGTTCCGGATTTCCGTGTGCAGACACCCGTGTGAATTTCTGTGTGTGCGGGTGCAGTTGAACGTTATGCCAATGCCGGAAGTTTCGTGTGTTGAGGTGGACAAAATCTGGATCCCGAAAACAGGAAAATGGATCAAGAAAAAAGGAATTTTATTCAATTTATGGGGTGG
>NW_011887793.1:656452-677495 GCF_000806365.1 Fopius arisanus | reverse complement strand
TGTGGTGGTGCGATAGCAGCGGCACTCTGTCAGACCATGACGTTATCACGACACCCCTTCTACCTAGCTAGAGGGTAGAAGGTGAGGAGAGGGTATACCATATCTCTCGTCTTGCTTCCACTTACACCAAAGCAGCCATTGCACTTGCTCAGCCTCTCTGCACACCCCCCCAATGTGTGTGCGTGTGTGTGTGGATCAAGGGTGACCTGACTGTTCTCTCTCCTTCCTGAACCTATTCCAGGGCCAGCGCTCCTATGCTCCACGGTAGAGCACCGATAAGATTGTACCCTGGGCTGAACGAGTTAGAATAACCCTGTAAAATGTGGTGGAGCTTTTGCATCTTAAAGCGAAGCATTTTCCAGTGAAACGAACGCTATTGGAGGATATAACCAATGTATATGAGATTCTATAGATTCGCGGGATTCAGTCTTTTGATGGGATTGTATCGGCCGGGAAAAGGCAATTTTCATCTGCAGTTTTGCATTTTTTTAGGAAGAAGAGAATTGCGGAGAACGGAAATATCAATCTGAAATCGATGTACAGCTTTCAATCCTTGCCCGTCAATTATCAAAAAATTAATGGCGGGTCAACAAATGCGATGATGACTCAGTATGAGTTAATTATTTGAACTTTCGCGGGTTATTTCACGATCTGTTACCCTATTACGATTTTTGGGTAAATTGTCAAGGTACTTATACTTAGGTACTTTGATAGAAGTGAAAATACGAATCGAAGTGTTCATTATTTAAATTCGGTAATCCAAAATTTTTAATTGACGTTCCCGATTCTCAGCGCACATGGACAATTCCCACGACCCTGTGTGTTAGAGTGGGAATAGTATGTGATTTCGGATGAGAGCCAAGAGAGCATTTGAGGATGGGTTCCTACGTTGGATCTAACCAGGTATGCAGGCGGGTTGAAAATAAGCAGCGACACACCATCAACATAGCATCGCCGAGAGAACGTCGTTTCGTATTCGACTTTTTTGCCAGCTGGCAGCCTGTTATAGCGGCAGATGATCTCCGAGCCATCCAACTCTCTTCTTATACGCCTCCTCTCTCTCATTTCTCCATCTCCTCGAGCTCCATGGCTCATGATTTTTTATTTTTCCTCTTGAATTTTTCTCTCTTTCTCATTTCGCTTGTGTTGGTCTTGTTGTTCGGAGTTAGACGCCGCCTCCACCCAATCCTCATTCAAAAGCATTTCTAATTTTATCAAAAGATGAAATAAATGTATCCACCTTTTGATTCTCGAATTCTATTGATGGAGAGATTAACTAATTTATACGGAGATATCGTGGAATCCGTATAAAAAATGATGGGACAGCGTCAACTATTGAGAGGTGATCTTTTCTTATTCCGAGAAGTCGAGGATACTGTTGGCTTGAGAGACCTTCTCGTCCGCGACTGTTAGTTTCGTGTGGCTCAAACTGAAATAATTAATCAGCCCAAGACCTGGTCTCCGCCGCCGGCTTCCATCGTCCGGAGGTATCCATTACATTATACATCACTGGTGGATACTCGAATTCTAATTTATTCACGGCGGACGACGAGTTAAGAGAGAGGATGAAGAAAAAGGTATCAAAAGTCGACCTGGGATTTTCAATATTGAACGACGAAGAAAGTTTGTCGGGTCTCATCTTCTTCAGTTCTTCAGCCTCTTTACTATAAATCTTTCACAATTGTCGCCCATTCTGGGTGACTGCTTCTCTGCATCGGGTTATATATGCATTTGTAACTCGAAGCGGTAATTCATTGGAGAGAGGATTTTTTTTTATTGCAGATACATCTGATTCGGATTGAAGATGTGACGGAAAAACGAACAACTGGTAGATACCAGAGAAAAGACGCCTAATTATCCATGCCAAGGTTCAACCAGGGCTCAGCCGACATTGGGCAGTCAAATTTCAGATGATCTTCTCTTCAATTGTTCTGACACTTCAGCTTGTCAGGCATTACGGAGGGATAAAGATTTCAATATTTGAGTTAAGAATAGTTGCCGAGGTTCGGCCAACATTTGGCTGATTGCGGAATCTTCAATTAATAGAGGACAACAGAAAATATTCAATCTTAGAATATCTTTGGTGTAGGAAAGAATCTAATCAACGCGGTTGGGCCGTTGTCATGATTTGACCCTCTGAAGTTGTGGAAGTGGAACGAAAACGTCAACCAAGGGTTGATTCAGACACTAAGCTCCACCACCGAGACGCACCTGTGTCCCCGTTCCAACCCCAGCTGAAGGGATGCGAGTAGATCGATGCCGGGAACATCTTCCCCATCCGCGCACCCTCTCCACATTGAAGCTTTTCTTGCTGCTGGTATATTCCTCTCCAAGTTGCTGATTTCTCTTCTCTCTCAGTAAGCCAGACACAAAACTGTTGCCCTCCCATCCTCCATCTCTACCGCAATATATCTTCCAACGTCTCTTCTCGGCGTTCTCGCGACAAACAATGCGTTGCCCGTGCAAAACAACTGATGCGAATTCTTCAGACGAGGGGATGAAGAAGCTGAGAAAATCAACGAGGTAACAACAAATTTCATTTTAAAAAAATAAACAAACTATTGAAATGGTTAAAACAAATTATTGTCTCATCTACATTTCGATTGGCTGACGGCTATCACTCGTTTCTTTTGTCTCTTTTATGTTTTCTCGTCTCCTCTATTTTTCCCCTTCCCAAATTCTCTGAAAAAGCAAACTCGCGGTGTGCGCGTGGGTCGCATAAAAGCCCTGGCAGATTCGACAAAAGAACCAAAAAATGTATATGCAACGGAAAAAGAAAAAAATCATGGAAAAACGCAGGCACAGAGAACAGAGTGCAAGGTGGAGAGGGAGTGAGGAGGGATGGGCAAATGCTGTAGCGCGGCCATTATTCGTTTGGCTCGGACGCGCATGGCGGTATTTCCACTCTGTTCCACCCTGAAATTGGGTCGGGAAAATGCGTTCCCCAGGAAAAACTATCGGTTCTCATTTTTTAAAGAGCCCACATCATCCCGTAAAACTAGCCAACTGCTGACTCCTGAAGATACTGAAATAAGTTGGAGATTAATTTGATCGAATAATTCCAACTTCCCCCAGAAACTGAACGAAATCTATCAATCCTTCTTGAACTGATAGCAGTCCAACTCTCTTCCCCAGCTGTCTATTTCGTAACCAGTATCGACCTCAGTGTAGCCATCAACGGGGGCGTTAGGATGACCCCGAGCAGCCCTCCAACCTCTTTATCCCAACCAATCCAACGTTCCTTGGACTTGCCGGGATAAACTGGGATAAATGTTCCGGAAATATAGCAAGGCCCCGACAGGCAGCGACCGGAAATGGAAGCTTGCGGTCGGATACGGATATGTATTTCGTTTGGCCCGACGGATTCTTTTTTATTTTTTCCTTTTTTTTTCTCTATCCTTTCTATCCTCTCTATCGCAACTTGTTTCGCTTCTCGTCGTGCTCGACCGCCGGCAACAGTTTTTGATATCCGGAGGGTTGGTCTACGCTGCCAGATTATAGTCCACGTCTTTCAGCCAACGTCTTCGGACTAAATAACCGAAGCATAACCGAAGGATAACCGAAGGATAACCAAATGATCATCAACCAATGACTTGAACACAACGGAGAATAGATGGATGGAAATGATTCTAAGAATTCTCTCTAGTGATAGGAATCCTAAACACATAGGGTTGTCAAGACCCCTAACCTAAAAATCAATGAGATATCCATTTACGATGAGCGATAAACGAAGGAAAGGAACGATTAAAACTCTTTCACAGAGGATGCCGCGAGGCTTCCAAGGTACACCAGCTGGTCCAAAAGGTAATTGCACCACGTGATTGTTGGTATATAGTCACCACCAGCCATTCTCGTCTCTGTCTTGCTCTTCATCCCGACTCTCTTCATCTCTCTGCCCAGGCTTCCAACACACCCCATACCCTTCTCGCTGAAACGAGCAACGAGCAATTTCATTACTGCTTAACGCCTGTCATAAATCTCTACGGGCGCCCTCACCCTTCAACCCCCGCTTCATCCACCCACCACCCTCGACCATACACTTCCTCCCAGGAGTTCCCTATTCTCTTTCTCCACGGCTTCATCTCGCCGCTGCTCATATCGCAGCTTCTCACTCCAATTTCTTCGATATTTTTAATTCTCTTAACCGACCATTCGTATCGCCGGATTTATTCAATTTATCGAAGAGTTCATAAATTAACGATGGAACATCATTTTCGGAATGGGAAGATCCGATCAATCGAAGTACCAGTAATATAGAAGGATCAATAAGCTATATGGGAAAAACACAAGTGTAGTATATTGTATATTGTAAACAGTAAATGGCGGCGGAATTTGTTTTTCCAGGAAAAAATTCGCTGTAAATGATTTCTTGAATTTTATCCTTTTATCTTTAACACTCTAAGACAAAAATTATTCATTATTATAATTAATTATTCATTCGGACAAGAAATTGATAATGTGAATTGATAAATGGTAGTAATTAAGTGATTTATAATAAAGGAGTTTGTTTGAGAATATTGAAACAAAATTGTTTAAAGAAAATTGAATTCCCATTTGAGTTTGAAAGATTGAGACATATTAAATTGAATTGACGTATGTATGTTTAACTTTCATGTTCAATGGGAAGGGGGAGTCAGTTCGGGGGAAATTTTTTCGGGGGAATATGATTCTGAATATGAATATGATTTACATCAATCACGGGCAACAGCAACAACTTCATTTTCAAGTCAGCTTGAGATCAGGAGGAGAGCAAGCGGTCGCTTGCTTCAAATAATAAAGATAATGGAATCATGCTGTCTTCAAACGACTTGAAGTTATTAATTATCGATATTTATTTTGTCTACTTGAATGAATAAATAAATAAAATAGTGGACGCCCCGAGCTAACGCCCTAGACCACCGACTCCGTCTCAAAAGACGGAACTTCAAGTACATGTAAAAGCCACTGAAGAAAAAATAGTAGAAATAAAGAATGAAGAGAGAATCAAAAGCATGAAGTACACCATTGGGCGAGAGGAATATCGTGTGAGGGCCCCATGCGGTGTTCTCCAACACGAAGTACCCGAAGGTATCTGTTCTTGTAACTGGGTGTCAAGTGAGAAAGATGGAGGGATTCGACGAATACGTGCGTTAGCATCGCTATTAACCACCACAAATCGACCTTTTATTTTCATCATGCCGATCATCACCATTTGAAGAGTGAATCCCAAGAAATGAGCGCTGATTTTCTTTGATTGAATACCAAATAAATGAAAGTAAAAATAACTTGTACCAATGGTCGGCAAACTTTTGTGAGACACCTGAAGGGTGGATGGTGTGGTGAATTTGTTGGCGAAGATAGGAATGCGTAGATGGCATTGTCAAGGGCGCCAATGGGTGAGGGTATGAAGGAAGGGTCGAGAGGCGTTGATGAGCCGGCGCGCTCCGTGGATGTTTTCTACGGACCTCGAGCCGCTCATTCTCACCCAACCAATGGGGAGGGGGTGGGAGAGAACACGTGGAATGCCACTACGGCCTATCACTATGTCATGAGAGAGAAAGAAAGAGAGAGAGAGAGAGAAAGAAAAGAAGTGGCCCGTGATCTCACCGAAGCCAAACAAAAAGACAAGCGGGACAGGACGATGAGGAGGTGCGGTGCGAGAAGGATCGTCGACACCGGGACAAATCGAAGAGAGTGATCGAGCTCTGTAACATGACACGGTGAATAATAAAGCGTGAGTGAACTGTATTGAGTTACCTTTTGTGAAACAAAAAGGCACTCTGTACTGGGGTACTGAGTTATCCGCTTACCGACGAACATCAGCGGCTCGAGCGTGAGATTGGAAAAATAGCTCTGAGATTAGAGAGCTGCATGCTGATGATAAAATAAATAATTGGAATGGGGTCGGTAGAATGTAATGAATACAAGAGAATTACAGAGTCATTAAATAGTGCTTCATTAGTGTCACATTAGTTGGGTAAATACGAGTTGATAAGTTGAATTATTTTCTTATTGGTTTTGATATGTAACAATGTTTCTTACTGTTACGAGAGTCCTTATAGGGGCTCGATAGACCGTGGCAAAATGTCGACAAGACAGTGAAGAGAGAAATCCTGAAGACTTGAAGTGTAATCGTTCCTAACCTATTACGAGATCCGCTCTGCCCTATTCCGGCGTGAAACGCACGGATAAGCGGTATTCACTGAGGAACCCTCGTAAAGGAGATGCAACGACGCGGAGATATATTGCGGAGAGAGGAAAAATAATAAAAAGAACAATGTGAAAATGAAGGATACAGTTCTTTGGCACGGTGCAGTTGTTTCGCTCAGCGAGGGATGGACGATGCGTAATCGACGTTGTGACGTTGCTGAAGTATATTTTCCATGGTGTGGAACCATTCACGGGTAATTGAATAGCCCCAGAGAACTGGCTCAACTCCATCATGCAAAACTCGTTGAAAATAAGACAAAACAATGGTTAAAAAAAGTCACTCCTCTTGGCTTCGTCAAACTCACCGACCACCGTCAGAGATCTTCATTCTCAGCATTCAAATTTATTCACCAAGAAAGTCTATCGCGATAAGACAATTCACGACTAATTAAACTCCACAGCATTCGTTAGATGGTAAGGAGAAACAACTCACCCCTTCCTTCGGGTAATTTTAACATGGTGGAGTAAGAGATGCGTGTCGACGGTCGAGAGGTTACGATAACACTCGGATAAGAAATGGCTGGCTTTTCAAATGGCGTTGCCACACGCGCAACTATTCAGTATCAAAGGACTCTATCTGAGGGTCAGAACGCTTGGACACACTCAGGGCTTGAGCATCAATGTCGACGGCCTAATCATGACTAATGGTTCAGACTGCACCAAGCATTGCACACACTGGGGGTGAACTGTGTGATACCTCTTCCTTATTCTCTGTTACATCGGTAAGATCTTGGCGGGAAGCTACACGCAATGTAATCATGGTGGAATGCTGGGCCAGTACTTTGTGAAATCCGCATTTTCTCTTGGTGATTCGTATCTCTCGCTCCGGTGATTTTTCTTCAATTAGTATGTAAACATTTTTGCAATTCATTTTGCACTAACTGGACACATGTTTATATGGGTTGTCTCCTTACTCACAGCTGGGAATAAATTATCAAGTGTTTTGCTAAGATTTTACGCATCGTGGAATCAAGGAGCTAGCTTCTGTCACATAAGCGTTTCTCATCAAATCACAGCAGCTTTGAAGTTAAGGAAGCTTGTTATGCCAGACTATTCGTATCTGTCAACCTTCTTTACCACAATTCGTAGTCTTCTATCATAATTAAGCCCTTGATTCAAATGTCTTCATCAGTCCACCATAAAAAGCAGAATAGGCTGCATATGAAACGACCGAAGCGAATAGGTTTGATCGCATGCTTTGGCACACCTTATCGTCCAACCATTGGAATCCCCACCGAAAAAAAATGATATTGTCATATTATCGTTTGACTTGATCTCTCGGATTTCCAGATACTCACATTAGGTATATCACGAACCAAGCTAATGGAGGGGCGGAGACGAACCCCGGATTGCTGCAGCAATGAAGAGATGGTCGTCCATGATATAAGATACCACGTATCCCGTAGGAAATCCCGGGAACGGATCTATCTTACCCCGAGGGATAGCCGACGGATATATAGAGCATTTGGTGGTGGGAGGAGAGGGGTTCACCTGTCATGCTGAATTAAAGGATGGCTGGATCGCGGGGACCCTGAGGAAACGAAGGTGGCCCCGCTCTTCTGCCTTTCTGCGGCAATTGAGCCGTCTTCATCCCATCCCCAGCATCCTATATGTGGAATACATCCACCAACCTTCAGAAAAGAAAATGTTCAGAATGGAAGTAAGACAGCAGACGGCCACTGGAGGGCCGTATCTCACATGCTAAAGGTGGCTCTCGTACAATTTTTGGCGACCAATAGTCGAGACCGTATTCTGACAATGTTACGTGCCAGGAATACTCGATTTGATATTCGTGGTAATGTCGTGACGAGTGAGCATCATGGGGACAATATTGAATTTAGGGAAGACTGGGGTACAACCACTGGGAACGATTTTTTCCCGAATTTATGGAGATTCGATTGGAAGTAAGTATTCTGCTTTTATTGAATATTGAAGCTTCTGACTATGAGTGCAGTTATCTTCGAATGTTTCGAGCTAGAGGTGACTGAACCTGAATGTTATCTTGGATGAATAAAATAGTTGCTCTAGAAATGACAAAATAACTCGCAATGTTCCAGCCAGGATTCGAACCCGAGTCTTCCAGTTATGCACTTTTCACTGATTATCTCTGGCATTAGCGGACTCGATGAATAGTTGTAGTGAAAATCAACAATTCTAAAGTTCTCTGATTCAAGCCGAACAACAATATGGTAATGCAATTTCCCCTGGATTTCACAATTAAGCTGGGAGTACCAAATGGGGACTAATTCGATCGCGATCCCCCAATCGACGCGTTTCACGCACCGAGTCATCTTTATCGGTCGACACAGCCGATAAAGATGACTCGGTCGGTTAGCCGACGTCAATTAGGCAAGTCCGGTCGGAAATCCACTGCACCAGCGGACAGACGAGGTTTGCGTTGCGCGTCGAATCATCCGAACATAATCGACACTTCAATATCGTTTTAACGCGAATGAGTGATCAGAGGTATTTATATAAGCAATCAGTGTTGTACGGGTGATTAATGACGAGTGATATCTGGTATTGATAGCATCCGATTCGCCGGAATGGAGAAAGAATTGTTGGTGGATTGTGCATCTTTGGATATCTGTTGGAGTAATATACAGGTTTTCGATGGTCGACGTGAGAGATAGTACCCCCCACGAGACTATTAAACGCCGATGGGAGGTGCTGGTCAAGTAATCCCAGAGATAATGCCCAGAAGATAAATTATTACTCACTTCTCTTCTATATCTTTGATCACACAATTACCAACATTTTTTCCGTGAATATTTTATAGATAATTTTCAATAGGTTGGGTAGGCGTAAACTGGCGCTCCTCATTGATCCAAGAGTACATTTCTCAAAACGGGTAGTTGGAATGCATTTGCACATGATCAATATTGACCAATGTCTTGGAACTAAGACGAGAGAAAAGAAGGTAAACGATACTCCAGGAGGAAGGTGTGTTTTACCATCGGACATTCAACATGACAAGCTACACCTAAATTGTGAATGTACACACGTTCAAGCGTTCCTCCGCATTCACAAACACAGGATGACGCAAACGAGAATCGATCGTGGGGCAGGAAGTGCGCATCAACCCCAGGTCTACACAAAGTTGAAAATGAAAGGGAACGGTCACCCCTCGCCTATACTGTTTCACGCGTGTGGGCCCCATTGGCGAAAATTTTCCCGTTGGCCACTGTGAAAGTGCTCAATGTATTGTGAATAATATAATCCACGAGTCACCCTGTTTCCAGTGTAACCCATCGGGGAATTCTGCCAATGCCCGAAGTGAGACCAATGGGGGGAAGAGCGACGGACAAAATTTGGCACTGGGGATAGGACCATTTGGTAAAGGAAGGGGCTCCATCAAGTATTGATGCCACTTTGGGTGACCAGCACTCCGATATCGTTCAATACACACAAAACTTGGTATCGAAACTCTCGGGGTTTATCCAACATGCTCGGCCCACCTTTCATGATCCCAGTGTATACGTAAGCAGGTAGTGAAGTCTGGTGTATAACAGAGCCATAAAGCACCCAGATGTCCAGCACTCTCCTTAATGGGGTGCCACCGATATCCCAAGGTATCTATATGTTGCTACTCCATCTCTCTCTTGCATCTTTCCAAGGAAGAAACGCTGGATGAAATTTAGTGGTCCTTGGGGAATGGCTGAGGTGAAGCCCTTAATGGAATTGCTTCGGGTTTTGATGCTTGACATCCAGAAGCTTCTCATCTTCCACAAACGACAACAGTCATTTGATTGTGGCATGATGGGTAATGATTATGGGATCATTATCATCATCAATGTCAGCGTTAATAATCCAAAAGTATTTGGTTGGGGGTTTTGGAGTTGAAGGGTTAGTCTGGAGACACTGAAATCACCGGGAAATCGCCGTTACTAATCCCCCAAAGGGGTAGACGACAGTAACCGCGTGCAAAACATATTTCTCCCTTTGCATATGGATGACGTTGCTGTGTCACGTCCATTAAGGCTTAGACTTAAAGTCACGTTGGTGTTACTGTAATGTTCCTTGAAATACCCATGGAGTTGGAGATACTCTCGGTTGTATGTGTAATTGGATTAATTCGGATGAGGGAGGAAGAGGAGATTCTGCAGCATCATCAAGATCCGGTGTTTCCTGGGTGGTGGAGTTGCTTGAGAGCTTTCCTAATTGATGCAGATATTCCAATGCCGAATTGGTGGGGAAGTCAGCCAGAATGATAAACATTTTCCTTTGACTGTTGGAGCATTGAGAATGAGAGAGTGAGAGAGTGAGAGGGTGAGAGAGTTGGGGATGAGGGTAGCCTAGAATGACGTCCAGTCCTCAGCTGTTTCGACCCTCTGGATATTACCCAGAGCTAAACCTACGAATGCATATTCAAGATACGAATATTTTAAATCCGGGTTGGATTACCCGGGGAGACTGCTGGGTGAGTGGGTTGGACTAGGGCCCATGTGCCTGTACTCAGCATCTCCAGAGAGACTACCGGGTATGATGAAATGAATTCAAGTCCCTGAAATCCATGAGACATTTTATTATTTTTAATATCGACAAGGGGATGTCGCAAGACAGTTGAGAGGAATGAATTTCATTTGAAAAAAAAAAGAGACAGGAGAGGAAAAAGAGTGGGGATTCGCGTTAGAGGGCTCTGTGCACGCGAGGACGAGGGATTAACGGCGATAAATTTCACAAAAATAGGGGATTACCCTGTCGACGGGGCGACAGTCTAATCCCAGGGCCATCCGCCCCACCTCCTCGTCCCCACTTTCGCATTTGGCTCTCTTACTCTGGGTTTTAAGCGACAGGATGCGGGACTGGATGCTACCGACAGGATATCGCTGGGGTCCTTTCCACCAGTTTTTGCAATTATCTCGTCCAGGCCAAAAGGTACTTCCTCTTTGCATTACCAGTAGATTTTTTTTTCTACGGAGAGGAGAACTCAGGGATAAACTAGGGAGCTGCGATATCCGAGGTGCTGGTGGGATCATCTGTATTGACGGGTGAAAAATTGATGGTGCTTTGGAGGAATTAATACTTGAGTTGATTAATCATTTGGATATGTCGTAGTGAGGAATAAATGTTTGACGCCGAACGTCCCAGGAGGCTGAGCCAAGCTCAAGCCAATGATGATGATCACTTCAAGATCAAACCAGGGAAAGGCCTAGTCTTCACCTGTTGGATTTCAGGATTTTCCCCGGGTAGAAAATTCAAAGATTTTTCACTCTTTTCAAGTTTTTATATTTTCGGATGTAGAAATTAATTATTGCTCTGCTGTTGTAGACCTTTCTTCATATTCCGAAAAGGGGAAGATCTCGCAGGAATTTCTTCGTGCGAATTTTCCCCAAAAATTTGTCCGATAACCAGAGATGGTTAAGAAAGGAAAGACCGAGGATTAAGATAGGAGAAAATTATATTGCTTTCTAGAGTTGAGTCTAACGCTGAGTTGAGATTGGTTAGCAAGCTTTCAGTTAGTTCATAGTAAGTCGTCACCCTGGCCGGTGCTTCTTGACTGTCAAGATTCGAACCTAGCTTTCCGTCTTTAAAATCCTGAAAGTGTTTCTTTATTTCTAGCCCCATGATCTAATATCACCGGAGCATCAGATCATCATTAGACTTGATCACTCCGGAGGGTTTTCAATCAGAGGCTATAAGCTTCCAGGTGAACCCCATAAAAATCGATATGCCTTGACTTTGACGGCGTGGGCGTATGTTGCAGCGACACTTGAGCGCACACGATAAGCAAAAGCAAAAGAAAAACTGCATGGGGTCTGGAGGTACAGTGCCGCGGACAATGGTGCGCATCAACATAATTACAGTTTGCTTGACTTGCCGCGCTTGACAGAGCCAAGTATTATATTCAAATGCGGCCCGTGCCGCGGCGCCAGAGAAAGATAGACGCCTACTTTTTACTCTTGCCAACCAATCCGGTGGTTTTCAATGGCTGACTCATGCGGTGATCAAGCTAACCTGCTAAATCACCGGATCTCCTAGGTTAGGTGCGGAAATTCGACAGTTAAAGAGCGCACGGTCACTGGATACTGCTAGAAGGTGTCGTCAGGACACGATGGCCACAATAGATGTCACTCCTCGTCCCCAGGAGGCAGATAGGAGATCTAAGTGGGCCATGCCGAGGTACGGTTATGGCCGCATAAAACGTTCCGCGTGGCACTCAAACGACTGGAGGGGGAAATAATCCAACGGTGGCTCCACCCGAGTCAAGTTGAGTGCTGAGTACCCCTTTTTACAACTGCTAAAAAAACACAAACTGCCACTACGATTCTCTTCTCACCCCTCGGCCCACCATGCAAATTGTTTAAGATATCCGGTATGGGTATGAGAAACCATGAACATTTTCAAGACGATCGGTTTTCAAGCCTTGGGGGTCTCAATGTAAAGTGAATGGATCGTAAAAGACTTGTAGTCGAGATTACGTATTCCGTTTATATTTGTTCGGGTACTTGAGGAAACTTCAATCGCTACGAGATATGGGATTTTTCTACACTTCAGGGGTGAATTTAGTGAAATTATGGGGCAGATGAAATCAGAATTATTGACATTCTTGCTTTTATAATTTTTTTATCAGTATTTTGAATTTTTAGTGGCTTTCTTTTTTTCTTTTAATTCAATTCATGGGATACGTTTACCTAGAGTGATACGTGAGGTTGCGACGACCGACGGACTTTACGCCAGAGAGAAAAACTGTCCAGTGAGGGAAAAAAGGAATTGAGCAAATGAATACTCTGGCGAAAAACGTGCGGTATATATCTAGACCCGGAAAAAGACTGAGTTTGTCGTTTTCGTTAGGTATGTGGAAGAGCGGGAATGTAATTCCACTGAATGTTTCCATTGATATAAGAAGACCGAGAGCAGAGTAACGAAATAGGATGCCAAAGTGAACATAGGAGAATGGGGTTGGAGGGAAATAACACGGCTTTAGACTTTAGACGTTATATTGCGGAGGTTAGCATTCAGACCAATGGAAAACTGCAAGACTAGACGGATATATCTCTCGGGTAAATTAAAATGGATTATATATATCCGGTTGGGTCATCAATCTCTCCGTCTGCTCGAGGATTTCGCTGGCGAATCCATCGCTATTTTCATTATTTTAATTTTTTTTGTATTTTATGGCTTTCATAAATTTGAGATATTGAATTGTATAGAGCAGCTTTCGTAGCTGAGCAAATTCTTCATTTTAAACACAATTTCAGATATTTTTTAGAAATTTCTTCTTTGTTTGGTGATTTTTTAAGTGAAAAGAGTTGCCACCCGAGTAAAAAAAAATTGTAATCGAAATATTTTTTCCAAATTTTCAAAAAATTTCTGGGAAATTTTTCAGAAATTTTTTTTTTAAACAAAAAAAAATCGGGAGACGAAAAAATTGTATTTTAGGGAAATGTTTTGAAAAATTTTTCAAAAATTTGTTTCGGAAAATTTTTTAAATCATTTTCTAGAAATTTTTACGAATATAATTTTTTCTTTTAATTATACTGTTGTTTTCTTACTTTTTTGATTTTTCAATTTTCTCAAAAAATACGCCATCGAAATTATAGAAAAAATTTTCGTATTCAAATTTTTGAAAATTTTTTCAAAATCTCCCAAAAATAAAATTGTTTTGTTTTTTTTTTGTTTCATAAAAAAAAAATTTCCGATAAGTTTTCCAGAATTTTTTGGAAAATTTGAAAAAAATATTCCAATTACAATTTTTTTTTACCCGGACACAATGTTCTATCAATCATTATTATTATTTATTTTCTGTAATCAGTCGGCTGACATGCAAAATTTTATATTTTCAAAAATAGATTAAGAATAATGATATCCAATATTATATTATTCTAATTTATTTTTTTTTATGAAAAAAATACAGAGGATTTATTCTCAGAACTTTTCACTGTCTAATTGCATCAAATTTTCTGTAAAATCTGCCATTTAATTATTTTTCAAGTAAAACCGGAAAAAAACAGACAATTCTGTTAATTTTCTCCCCAAAATTCCGAATTCGTTACAAAAAAATGTTTTAACCATTCAGTGGAATTAAACCGTCATCAATATTTCCAGATTTCGCGCGAAAAATTCAAACAAAAATATTAATCTATTGGGCACTGCCCAAAGCCGCCGAAATCTTTTCTCGTGAATTCCAAGTTAGAAATAATGTACGAGTGAATCCCGTTAAAATCCTAAAAATATTAACGATGATTAATGACAACAGAGTGCCAGAGGATTGTCTGGAATTTAGTGAGGGCGTTGATATTGCGTGCTCTTGCCGTTGACGCGAGAGATTCGCGTAACTGGAACGAAATTTAATCAAACCTGTGTGTCGGATAGATACGACGTGGCCGCGGTCGAGCAAATATGCGCCCAGGATAGTAACAACGGGTCGAGGGGGAGTAAAAGTGAGAGGGAGATGGAGGGATCCGAGGGATTCCGCTTCCATCAAATTAATTTAATTTATATCTGGCTGTCGGAGGCGGCTCGGAGATGCGGTCAGATCTCCCCCTTCACTCTCTCCTTTTTCCTCATGTACATCCTATTCCCTCCGATTCTACTGTAGTGAGACGCGATGCGATTGGCCACCGATAAAACATCGAGACGAGGGCAAATCGCTGTTTCTTCAGATTTTTTTTTTCTCATTTTTCTAAATAATTTTTATTAAAAAAACTCGCTCAAAACGTTCGCGGCTTTCACGACGAATCACATCCGGAATTGATATATTTGAGGTTATGTCATTTGACGTTTAAATCCTTGCTGATTGGCGCTGTACGCTAATGACTCATCAATTTACGAGGGCCAGACGCTTGTTTATCCCGACGAGCGTAAAACCTTCAGTCAACCCTTAATATCGATCAAACATGAGTCAGTGGTTTTGTTTGGATATTTACATCGCCCTCATTTTAAAATTATTTTCAGTCGTAAACGGTAAGTTATTGGGTAGTGAAAATAACGAGATGGCGGTATTTTTCTTGGTCAATCGCCGACAACGCGCGGGTTCATTATTTTCTTTATGAGATAGAAAACGCGAAGCGCCGATCTCAGGTGTCACCGTTGATAATTTTTTAATGGATTATCCTGATCATTCGAGCCCACATTCACCCCATACTAATATCAATTCTTATTTTATCAATAATAATGAATATGCACAATCTATCCGCAATAATAAAAGAGGAAAAATTGTTAAGATCGATGAAATAATTAATATCGCGGGGTATTTCTTGAATTCACTCTTTCTTTCTATCTAGAATTCTCTCCTCCGATGCAAAAATTTATAAACAATATATATGATACACACCAATTCAATAGAGTATCACAATATATTTATAATTTATATGAGATATACATTGGAGTCAATTCCATATAAAAAATATTTAATTTTCAAAATGGATTGTGACAAATAACAATTGATTTTATTGAATTCCGTCAAAGTTCGTCTAATAATATCTTTTTTTATCGAATTGGTAATAATTGCGATAATAATGAGATCCGAATGATGTCTTCGGTAGAACCAGTGAAAGGGAGTTTCTCAAATAAATTTGTACCACGAATATGTGGATAAAAGCCACGTAAAATTCTAGGTTTCCAATACGAATGAGGGAAGGTTACTGAAGGTTAACATAGTGCACCCAACGAACCGTAAACTCCACTATGGCAACGTCATATCCAATACAATTGGTATAAACCACAGAGCCTCCCGTTTCCTCTCGACATCCCTATGCCTCCTGAACACACGTGATGATGAGAAGGGTGGAGGGGTGTAAGAGAGGGTGTCAACCCCTCGCCACACGGTAATGGCATTAACCAAGGCTACAATATGATTACCGCTTTGCAAGGTAACCCGATCACCCGACGCTTCATCCTGAGGGGAATGGGAGACGAATGTACGTGCGTTACGCAATTCAACGTATGTGAGTGCTGCTGAATCGAAGGGGTTGTTAGAGCTAATCGCGTTGTGCTTTTTGCGGCTCAGATTACGCGTGAATCATTACAATGAGGGAATGAGAATAAAAGTGAATTAGGGGATATTGAAACCTCTTATCGCTGCATTACCTTATTATTTATTTATTTATCGCACTTTTGGGGGGTACACTTTCTCAGTGACTGACATGACTTCCAAAGTCAGGCACGTGAATGAAAATATATGGTGGGTAATTGATTTTCAATGAGTTACGTCATTTTTATGATTTTTCAACGGTTTTTAGAATTTTTATTCCGATTCTCTCGGGATTAAAATTGGTAGGAATAATTCAGGAATTGTCTATCTAGCTGTTAATAATTTATTCCACAAAATGCACTTATCCGAAAAAATAATAATATGAGGAATGTAGTGGGAACAGTTTTTCAAATTTGGAAAACTATTTTGTTTATTACAGATAAACAATTTAATCGTGGAAAAATCATTTCTAATGAATGTTGCATTGAAAATCGAATATGCTAGAACCATGTATAGGTTTTGGGTAGAGAATTTTGAGAAAAGTTAAAATCAGAACCGAAAAGGGGGGAGGGCGAATCATCTCTGGTTTTTATACTCCTGCAAAGAGAAAAAATTTTTTTTGGGACTTACCGTGAGGTGTTGAAAGAGCCACGCCCTGAGGATGTTTGTCGCGACCTTTGGAAAAATTCCTCTCTTCTTTTGGTTCTTTTTACCCGACGAATCGTCGTCCTCTTCGCCCGTACCCTCACCACTACCGATACTCGCGTTACTCGCGTCACCTGCAACAATAAACAAAAAAAATAAATAATTTCCTGACCAATAAAATTGGAACATCGATAATTCAATAGTATCAAGGTTATAAATTTTGCCCAAAAAAATCATATCAACACTCTATTTAATTTCCAATCAATTTCACCGCAATAAGATAAAATAAACAACTTTCTATATTTAATAAAATTTAATGCATCTATAACTAAATAAATAATTTAATAAAATTACAAAAATAAACAAAATGTGAATAAAGGAAAAAATATAAAATTCAAACTAAAGAAAAATGGAAAAACTGTAGAGATTCGAAGTTTCTGGGAAAAATGTTTTGTGATCTTGAAATTTTTTATTAACAAAGATTGTTTATGGGTGGTTTTTGGAGGACACGTGAAATGTCCTTGAGTGAAAAAAACAGAGATCTAGGGTGGCATGACGTCAAACGCGTGGAATAGACGAGGGGTTGACTCGCAACACCCCTCGCACTAGTTCCCATGCATACAAACACCATTAAGCCACCCGCAATCACCCTCGACTGTTAGCCCACTCCCTTTGAACCTTTCTCTAGTGTCTCTGCCCTCCAGAGGTCTCCACCCTGTGCATTAATTCCCCGTCATTTATCAATCTTAGCTTTTTAATTGCACGCTACTCTCACTCCACTATGAAATCCCCAGGGAAGGTAAAAAGAGGGTGGGCACCAGGGGTAGGACAGTAATGAGAGATATTAAGATGGCTTACAATTTGCATCTTTTCGCAAACCAAATCGTCACTGAAGACTGAATACTTTTTTCTGCTTTTATGAAAAAAATATACTTGAAATTTCGAATAAAACTGATGTTTTTTTATTTAAATTCAAATTATGAGAATAAATTTATTTTGTGAATATTCGAAATCCCACAATTAATTATAGTATCATAAATATTAAGAGGAATTTTTACGATTTAATGATCCGATTACAAAATTTAGTGAACATTTTCAATTGAAATTAAATTGAAAGTCAGATAATTGAAAATATAAATGACATTATTAAATTAATGGCTGTTTGTTACTTGGGTTTAAGTAGAGATCAGTAAATTTTTTAGGGACATTGCATGAGATAAAATTATTTGAGATGTTAATGGATTTTTCTCTCAATTAAAATCATGAAGCTAAAATAATGAGGATTCTTGAGGTGACGGGAATGGATGAGATACGATCAGCGGTAAAATCCAGAGAAATTCGAAACGACTGAGACCATTTTCCTCACTGATTGCAGTTAATTTTGCCAGAAAGTATATCGAGGTAATGTACCGTTACTGGCAAATCGACCGGAGGAATCTACTCTGGACTTTCATTAACGAAATTCACTCCAGGACATTTATTTTAAAGAATTCGTCCTGTACCGAATTTCATCTCGATTTTTCTTTAAAAAAAATTGGGATCAGGTGTCACTCAAAGGTAATCCATAAAAATATTCAAGAGCTCCCCATCTGTTCGAGATAAATAATGAAAAAAATTTAAAAAATGTTCTATCCAAAATTCAGTCAACTTCATAAAAAAATTCCCTTAAATTATTTTCGTCTGGAGTCATACATGTGGGATATCAATAAATAAGAAAACATTTAAACTAAAATGTGAAATTGAAAAAAAAGGACATTCTAAATTTTAGGCATAGAAACAACAACAATGATGACCAAGAACGTAATTATGGTTGAAAAGGATTTGTTAACGTTCTCATTGAAGGATTTTTTTTTTGCGTAGAAACAACAACAACTGGTAGTTGAAAAAGAGGTGGGGGCCATGGTCATATCGTACTCGTGTTGATTTACGTGGCGCTCCACGCATTTTTACTGCTGCGTTATAGAGATTTAAGTGCAGCCAATTATACGTTTATGCCTGGTCCCTACTCTCTTGTACGTTCCACCTCTTTTACCCCAACTCTTTCCCCATTTTCCACTACAAACGCCATTACCACATGTAAGCAAACTCAAGAAAACTATTTTTCGTTATATTTAGATAAAATCGAGGAAAATGACGATTTGGTTATTTTGAGCATTCGGTATCCCGCGTAGTTCATACTCTGTTTTTCTATCCCAGTTAAGCTGTCTAGTACATTCAACAACGAGACGAGAAATCGAAAGTGAACGTATTTGAGGCACAATGCCAAATATTTCAATATCTTATTTTTAGAGTTAGTTATTTTTTTACGAATTATTATGAAGTGGAGGATAAATATTTTAATGTTGAATAACAGTATTCTGTAAATGTGCGGAACAATAAATTGGTTCTGTCATTTTCGGGTGATAAATTGAAAATTGTCAGACATGACAGAATAAATCAGTTACAAAGTGACATGAGTGATGAAAAAAAATGAGTCGAGAAGAGAAATGATTGTCACGCTACTTTAAATGTTTCTGGGATTAATAATTAATAGTGATGGGGCAATATAATCAGATTAAATTTGTGCTAAATAACATAAATAACATAATTCGATTAAAAATGTTTTGAAAAGGGTGATCATTGAAAATCCGAATAAATAAATAGCAAATATTTTTATGAGATTATTTTTTGATTAATTTCCATTCTTTGTTAAAAAATATCTGTTTTTTAATGAGTTAGGGAACCACCCAAATTAAAAATAATGAATTATGAGAATAAAATGATGAAAGAAAAATTTAGAAAATCAAATATAATCAGGAGCAGAAACCCAACACGAAAGTAACTCGGGTAACAAAAAATTGTAATCGGAGTATTTTTTCAAAATTTTCAAAAAATTTTTGGAAAACTTTTCAGAATTTTTTTTTTTTGAACCAAAAAAAATGGAATACAAAACAATTTTATTTAGAGGGAAGGTTTTGAAAAAATTTTCAAAAATTTGAATAGGAAATTTTTTTTTATAATTTAGATGACGTATTTTTGAGAGTATTGAAAAATCAAAAAAGGAAGAAAACTACAGTATAATTAAAAGAAAAAATTATATTCGCAAAAATTTCTAGAAAAATATTTACAAAAAAACCCTATTCAAATTTTTGAAAAATTTCCCAAAAATACCATTGTTTTGTATCCCGATTTTTTTTCGTTTAAAAAAAAATTGAGAAAAGTTTTCGAGATATTTTTTGAAAATTTGGAAAAAAATCAAAATTAAAAATTTTTTTTACCCGGGCGAATTGAGTCATTTAGAGGAAGAGAATACAAAAGTTTGAATTATAGAATTGAATATTATTATTATTAATAATAATTTTATATTGCAATATGCCTAACAAGTGAAGTGATGAATATATAAATGCTAATGTTTTTTTCTAAAAAAAAATATACGAAAAAGTTGTTGCCTTGAACTTTTTTTAAATGAAAAAACGAAGAACCATATCAACACCACTCCAACTTCAACATTACGCCCTCCCAGTAAAAAAAATCTCCAACCTATAAGACAGAGCTCTATTTAGGGTGTATTCTCGCGCCCTCCTCGAGCCAAATCGAAATAACCTCGCATATGGCAGCCAAAAATAAACTCCTTATACCCATCTCTCGCGTCGATCCGCAAGAAGGAGACGAAGAGTCTCGACACCCTTCTTACATGCATCCCCTCAAAAGAAACAAAAAAGCTAAAAAATAAAGAAAAACTGAAAATAAAAAAACTAAAACGTCGAAACATGCGTTTGAGAGGCAGAACTCTCCACCGGATACTGAAGCATTTATTTGGTGTGCGAAGATATAAGTAAGAGAGAAACGCGAAAGAAGTGGAAAAGAGATAAGGTGAAGAGTATAAAAAACATTTCAAGATGGTGGATATCGCGTTACACTTGCATATCCGAATATATTCGAGTTTGCTTTATGATATTTACTGAATTCCGTCCGGTGCGTCATACGTGAATATAACGAGTGTTTTTTTTTTCTTTTTTTGTTTAAACAGTGGGGGTGGGGGTGGCAGTTGTCTTTTTTGAATTCTGCCACTTTTCTGTGTAATGGAGACTCAAATTGAAAGCACGCGTTTGCTTGTCGAGAGTCTTGGCAGCGATGGGTGACATGAGGAACAAAGTGACAACCGGATGGACATTGAGATTGAGAGAACTTGGGAAGAAAATTGGGGGATGAGGTGATCGGGGTCAAAGGACTTGGGAAAGTTGACATTCCGTGGATTTTTTTTCGCGTTAAAACAAAAAGTTCAATGAAAATTACCTGCGACTTACGGCAGTT
>NW_011887793.1:652890-655360 GCF_000806365.1 Fopius arisanus | reverse complement strand
AGGGGGCCTATTTCATCGCCAAAAATAAGTTTGGAATCGTCGAAGAGACTCTGACTCTCTGGTATCCCGACACGCGCGTTTTTGGTCCAATGACCCGCACCATCATCTTCCAACTCCGCATGTATATCTTTTGCTCTCATATACGAAAATGAGAAAAAAAAATGCCATTGCGTGTCACGATCCGAATCAGCTGCATTTAAATTGTTTGGGCTTCGGCGTTGATGCGTCGATGCAAATCGCGATGGGTGAAGACGTCAAAAACTGAAGCCCTAATTCCTACAAACCGTTGTATCAACTTCTCACGTTTTCTTTTTCGTACGGATAAAAGTCCGGAATAATTCATGAAGATAAAATTCCTTCATATTAAGGAAGACGCAATATTGAATTATCTATTTTGAGTCTGATAATTTGAGTGTTAGGTTGACGTCGATATGGACTGATAGAGAGTTCGATTAAATAATTGAATTACTGGCAATCGATTATTCAACTTGCACCGCTACATTCCCTTTTTTCCTTTCTTTTAATCTTTAATAAGTGCTTTTTTCCTTCCAAAAATATTGATCTTTCATTCTTTTACCATCAGTTTTCCTCGAAAATTTTCACGTTTATCGGAAGAATGAAAAAAAATGGAGTTTTTCCAACACTTCAATCGCATTTCATTTCGAGAATTATTGGGATTGTCGTGGAAAAAATGATTTGAAAATGGTGAAGAAAAATTTATCTGGAAAGATGTTTTTCATGGAGTTGACCCCTGTAAACCCTGAGAGTTCGATTAAATAATTGAATTACTGACAATCAATTATTCAACTTATACCGCTATATTCCTCTTTTCTTTTCTTTTAATCTTTAATAAGTACTTTTTTCCTTCCAAAAATATTGAGCTTTAATTCTTTTACCATCAGTTTTCCTCGAAAATTTTCACGTTTATATTAATTATTGGGATTTTCGTGGAAAAAATAATCGGAAAATGGTGAAGAGAAAATTTATCTGCAAAGACGTTTTTCATGGAGTTGACCCCTGTAAACCCGAAAATTCGCCGCAATGATTTTGCGTATAACTAGTGCACTTAATCCACGGACTACTTAACCGCGAGATTAATCGACGATTGTGGGGGCGATGGGCCGCAGTGAATTAGCTTTATAATCGTACGGTTAGGCAGTTTGTGTACGCGTCTCACTCCACCATGGGTTCATAATGCAAAAGTAAGAGTGAGAGGATCGGCGGGGGAGAATTTTCAGCGTGGAGGACTACGGGAGAGTTTGTCTTACAAATGAGCCGCGCGACGCCGATGATTTAGTGTACGGCTGTTTCTATCTTCTCATTTCCACTTTATCAACCTGTCTCACTCTTAGCGGGCTTTGAGTTTGTCTCGGTGGGCACTACTAGCATTTAACCTCTGCTTGTGGGTGGAAAGGGAGATGGGGAGTTGCATTGCGCTATGTGGGCGGCCCTTTGCGCTTTGATTGTGATGACGGTCACCGGTCAATGGATCATAAATATCGCCGAGAAAATTGTCAAGCAGTCGGGAAACTGCCCTGATGAAAAATTATAGGTGGAATCGCAGACAGTATTTTCTGATAACATTATTATACCCAAAAACAAGTGTTTTTTGATGAGTACAAAAAATACTTGGGTTCAGTACAAAATTTATTCTGAGAAAAAAGTGCATTTTTGTGTGCATTTTGTGTGCATCGAAAAGTACTTTAGTACTTTTAATAGTACTTTGGTATCTTTAATAGTACTTTGGAAGTACTTTTAATGTGTTTAAAAGTACTTTTAGCCAAAAAAGCACTTTGGCCCTTTAGACTGCGATAAGTACTTGTGATAAGCACTTTGGTACTTGCAATGTGCACTTTGGTATTTTAGTACTTCAGTGCTTCAGTATTTGTCACAAGCACTTTAGTGCTTTACCACTTGTGACAAGTACTTTGGCTTTTTCAAACAAGTAAACTAAAAGTGCTTTTACTCGGAGCCAAGATATTTCTCGGTTAAACGAATATTTTTGGACTTCTTTGAAGTCACAAAATCACTTGATGCAAGTACTATTAATCAAGTACGATTGCACATGTGAAAAGTACTCTCCACTTGGTGCTAAGTAACACGTTTTTGTGAAGTACCAAACAATTTTTGAATTAATTTTAAAAAGTACCTTTAAGTCTCGAAAATGCACCGAAAAATCCCGATTCAATGATTTTTTTATATATTATCATTGTTTATCAATTAAACAATTCTATTAACCTTGCTGATTCTATAGTTGCTATTGACATGCAAATTTGAAGTCGTGGAGAGTCAGAAAAAACCCACACAAAGACGAGTATTGAGCCAAAAAATAGTCTCATGATGCATGAGAATAAATCCTCCTGACTCCTCTGGAATTTCAACCCTGACGCGACTCGATCATTTGCACGATATACATCTGGCTTAAAACGGAAGGAAGGCTTGAAAATTTTTTTTCTCTCCTCAAGGAGGT
>NW_011887793.1:650570-651938 GCF_000806365.1 Fopius arisanus | reverse complement strand
GGAATCTTGGGCCCAAATCCTCTTTGTTTATGACTCAGGCTAGAGTCTGCATAGCCAATGTCCTAAATGGTTTCCAGATGAAAAAATTATCAACTGTTTATTTTCCAGTCGTAGTCGAACGCATTTTAATTTTTCCCTCACATTTTGTAATTCATTAGGAAGTGATTCCTTTTATTTTATTGCCTATAATTATGATTTCGCATGAATAAAACTTGTAGATTGTTGCATATAAAATGAAAGGTTTAGCTGTAATTATCAGAAATAACTCCAACATAGTTTTTTAGTAGAGAATTTCTCTGATTTATACCGCAAAACAGCCCGTGAAGATATAATAGAAGGAAATTCTTCGAATTGTTTTGAAAACAATTCTAAAATCCAAACATTTTCTCTTCTATTCCATAAATCATTGATAATAACAACTGAACAAAACAGAACATCCATATAGAGGTATGAGTGATAGAATAGCCATGAGTTTTTCCAGGAATGCGGTCAAGAAATGAAAGGGACTAAAAATAAATAAACTCCAGAGTTGTATACAAAGTCTCATTGTCCCGAAAATAAAACAGAATTCGAATAAACAAGTCACGGGGTAAAAGCTAAAAGAGGAATAAAGTGTCGGCGGATGACATGTACAATTGCATATTAATAGACGACCTAATTATCTATCAAGGAGATTTATTGGGAATTAATTATTGCGGTTTGTTGACACGATAAATCAGTGCTCTTGAAAGTAACAAGAAATAGGTGGGATAAAAAATGGAATAAAAACAATCAGATGATTGGAAATGTTTATCGCTGGAGGTGTCATGAGCACTGATTTTACACATAACAGAAATAATTAATAATCCCGCTGTGATACTGGGAAAGACGGAAGACAGGAATGATTGACGACTCAACTGCAACTGTATGTCTGTTGAGGTATTCTGGCGCGAGTTCAATTGGACATGATTTTGAGAATAGTAAAACTATGTCAGACATGATTTCAATCATTTTTAATGAGTTGGGTTTGCGAATTCGCATACTATTGAAGACCGTTTGAAGTCCAGAGGTTTTTGATGCTTCTCTCTTGAAATTTAAATCTTTTTTGCAATGACCCCAAGAGTTACCTTTGCTACTCCAATTTCTGTCAAATATAATGTAAAATTGAAAAAAATAATTAATAAATTTTGATGTTCTATGAATTAAATTAATGTGAAATTAAGAGTTTCTGCAATAGTTTCGGTGCAATAATATTTCCCAAAATTATTGTTACAGTAACATTAACCCTTTTTAAAAATCCGATAGGAATGAGAATATAGGAATAGTAATATTTTAGAATTATTGTTTAAACATTGCAATAGATTAGAGACTGTTCTCGCCTACGAGAAC
>NW_011887793.1:647718-650560 GCF_000806365.1 Fopius arisanus | reverse complement strand
AAAACTGGGGCATTGGTAAAAAATAGTATCCCAATAGATGCCACCAAAACGCCAAACCATCACTCATTTTTATTGAATTAAAAATATTTTTAACAGTCTTCAGCCAATCATTGTCATTCCAAGCGGAAATGGATGGAATATAAAATGACCTGAGTGATTTCTTCTGGCTATTCCGTAAATTTTGTGCTGCTATTCGTAAGAACACGAAATTAGTGAGAAATACAGAAAAAACGTTGAAAAATCCGTTTCAAAATGAATAATTCGGTTTCCATGACAATGAATATGTCCCAAAAAAATTAAAAGATTCAGGTGCCTGAAGTATGCACCAGTTGGCAGGATTTCTCTCTTCTCAGTCAGCAGCTACAAACTGCATAACACAGTGGGACACGATATCTGGGCACGTTGTACGTATTTGCCAGTTGGTGCCAGAGAGCACGTACCGAGATTGTACTAATTAATGCCCAGATAGAGAGAGAGGGAGAGAGAGAGAAGTCCGCAGGCAGAGGGACTTGTACTGTTACTATGATAATTGCCTCTATTGGACGTGAGACGCTGTCTTAATTAGCAGAGACTTTCGGGGGTGGGATGAGGGAATAATGCTATTGAGACGACCACTGGTGAATGGCGATGAAATTACAGCAGTTCGATAATTGGACCTCATTCTCTAAATTTTCAATCAGCTTCGCGAGCCACAAAACCCGCGCCATTAAACGGGTCTATCCATTCACCGGCTTGAATTTCATTCTGCCTCTCCGCTTCATGCGATTTTGATAGAAATTAGTGAAAGTATCTTCCGATAAATGATTACGAACAGCCGTTGAAGCGCATGGAAAAAAAAATTACGTCCTAGGCAGAAAAAGTAATGTACCGAGATCTTTACCGTGCGTCGGTATGACTTTTGGGTTTCGCTACTCGTTTGGTAAAAAAAATCTCTTGACAAGTTATTGAACCGCTTCAGTTGTTGCAGTATAAATTGCATTATAGCTAGGAGAATGGTTTTTTATTGCAAAGAGAAAACATTTTCGCCCCCGCAGAGCGACCCAAAGTCAACAAGGAAAGTATTGAAATCGTATACTCTATGAGAAGAGCGTAAAAGTATTTTTTCTGCGGTTAGAATTCGCGGTTATTTGACCCCAGAAGGATGAATGAGACACTAGTTTTATTTACGTTTGGAAATTTGTCATGTGATCTGTCAGATGGAGACAAACAAAGCTCTGTCCTAGGACAGAAAGTATTTGCACTTTACGAGCAATGGGATGAGTACCAAATCCTGGTACCTCTCGACAATTAATTGATAGAAAAGAATGTCTGTCACTAAAACAGAACCGCACATAAACCACGACAAGTAAATTCATAGCGAACTAAAAAATCGAAACTTCTCTCACCCTTTGCGATATTTTCGTCAACGCCAGGACCACCGCGATGCAAATCCTCCTATTTATGCCCCCGAAGAGGAGAAAAAAAAAACCCCAATAAAAAGATCGTTGAAACCAAACGTTAACGCGCGGAAATGCCAGTAAAATCGCTCGTTCAAAACATCGTAATATCACTTGTGCATTCAAAATAAGAGTGTTAATGGAGGGAACGCGTCCGTTCCCTCCGTCTCCTCACACTCCCCTATCCACAAATCCGTGACACACTCAAACGACATGTGACGAGCACGTGCCCCCTCCCATATTAATATATCGCTTAGGTTTTCAGACCCAAAACTGTCTTCTGGTTATAGTTACCGAAAGGATGTCCCAACATCCAATTTTTTTTTTAATTTATAATTGAAATCTCCGGCCGGAAATACATCAGTGTCACAACGAGTCATAAAAGACCATCGAAACTCGCACAACCCGAGAGCAGACTCAAATCAGTTTTTGATAAAATCGAAGGTTCGAATCAATTTCTTATCGCTGATATGAATGCATGCCTGATCCAAATCCTAGGATCCATTATTTTTGGTTGATACTAAATTCAGAATCCGTAATCAGTACCTGATCTAAGTTGGATTCCAACTGATCAAAGATTCTTGGCATATCCTATCAGGATTGGACTCAGGCATTCCAAATAATTTCTGATCACAATAGAATCAGAACAAACTGATTCGTACTGGATTCAAATACTCTGTTTGAACATTGACTGGGTCCTGATCCAGAAATCCTGATTAGAGAATCGTGAACATGATCAGATCCAAACTGATGCTGATCCAGATAACCTGAATTGCTACTCGGAAAAGTTGTGTGAAAGAACAGCGGGAAATAAATTTTGACGTACTTTGCCTCGGATTTTAAAATGTAGCCTCAATAAAGTGCACGTAGTGAGGCAGAAAAGTGTTGACGACGGTGGCAAAACCTCGGAGTTCTCTGGCAAACTGCTTCCGCATTATGAGAGATGAAAGGAGAGGGGACGAGGGGTCCCAAGGCCCATAATTCAAAGGAGTTTATCTCCCCAGACGTCTTGTTAGTGCTTCTGAATGCGAGTATTCTATGATAACTATCTCTAGATTCTATTCGACAGGAGAATTCAACGATAAAACATACGCAATTTGATGTTGCTATGAGAATGAATTCACAGAAATTCTGGAAAATGTTGCGATAAAGTTGGAGGTACGTAATTGGCAGAATCATTTTGTGGATTTGATTTCGATTTTTATGGGGTGTAATCAGAAATCCAGCGCCAGATAGAAAGTTGGGAAAACAATTTTTCCGTAAAAACGAGATATTTGTAATTCAAATAGTGTGTTACGGGATACTCTAGCACTTGATTCGAGCGATTTAAGTGAGATGATTACAATCTAATAAATCGGTACTTAGGATTCATGACGTTCTTTAAAACAGTTACATCACGAAAAGCT
>NW_011887793.1:643853-647408 GCF_000806365.1 Fopius arisanus | reverse complement strand
TTTTTTTTTTCATTTGTTTCAAATACGAGGGAACGCGATTATCTTCACGTAGCATCTAGGCGAGAGAGAAGAGGGGAAATGAGAGGGTGAGGGAGAACAAACGAAACGAGCGAACGAAAAGCGTTATCGCCAGAGTACTGAGCTGATAAATCCACCGGAGAATAATGAGTTTACGTTACTCATAGATCGCATCGATTTCCAACTTGCACTATTTCTTTTTACGATTGCAATTTGTTTCTTCCACGCTTCGCGAATACTTTGCATTTTATCTAGCAGTACTTCTGTTACATTTGCTGGTCAGTCGGTATTGAATTGCATTAACAAGTGCATTTTATGGAGATGCATTCTGAGGTACGTCCGTCGAATTCTCTAGAGGCGATTCGTGTTGAGTGACATGTGGATTTTAACGCGTCTGTTTTGTCGTAACCACTGGGTTCCATAACCCTCCAATAGTAACACCAATGTCTGCGGTAAAGAGACCGGGATTGGTGGGGGGTGGTGAGGGGGAGGGGGGGTCAAAAGAGGCCAGGGTGGTATATAACACACCCTCCAATTTTCATCGTACAATAAAACACGTGGCGACAAATTCTACCGCTCGACAATCACGATCAAAACCAATCCCCATCAATGTTTCACGGCTTGATGGTTATACTAACTGTTTGGATTTTGTGCACAATGGTGGAGTGACGACCAGGCTAATAATCATCACAAGTACTTCATTTGCACCAGAGTTTTGACTGAGATGTGAAAATAAGGGCTTGTGAGGGAATGGGACACGTTTTTGGTAATATTAGTCAGAGGAAACAGCTGTTCTGGTATAATTATGGGGCGACACTTTTGAGGCAGAGAATTAATTACTCGAAAAATGCTAGAATGAGTGACAATTATATCAAATATCGGTTACACTTACCTCTACACCAGATCGCAACAAAATGGAAACTGAAATTGCGGAAGGGGTAGTCCAAAATAATGAACCTGTACCCTGGAACACCTAGATTATTCGCCATTATCGATCCGCGATCAATAACTTGAATTATCGATGAACGAAGTAATTGTTCGTGTAATCTAATATTTTGTGATCAATCGTCCCTACCATCAGCTGCACCCGCGATAAATAGTAGTGGTAGTTGAAATGTAATGATTGCAGAAAACAAAAAGCATGATGACACGGTTTTCTGGTTTGGTAATACCTCGAGCCAAAGTGAGACGTTAAGCCGTTGGTTTTCTTCCAGGACATTCTCATTTTTTCATCACTCCGTCAACAAACAAAACTGGCAACAGGACTTTATGGAGATGCACCGCGTGAGTCAAGCAGCCGTCGTGCACTTTGAAGACATCGTTTGTACCCCATTGGAGTAAGAAAAACGAGTAGGCATTTCGCTTTAGCAGTCAAGGTGGATGGTGAATCGTTTGGCCTCCATCGTGTCGTAACACGATGACAAAAAACCATTGGAATATATCGAAGGGGGATATAACATTTAATGTTATTCCATTCAAAGTCCCGGGAGACTTCTCCTCTTACTCGCCCGTTGTCCGCACACATCCAGTGTTTTTGATGAATTAATAAAAACTTCGGGACAAAAAATGGATAAAGATAGAATTGAGGTGGAACAAACTGGTAGATCTCAATCAAGCAGCGATAACGATGGAAACCCACCGAGAGATAAATTAATCGGTACTGAACAGCGTGAGGTGGAGGGGTAGACACTGAGTTGATACCCGATGAAACTCATGGGAATAGTGGAAACAGTAGGATTCGTGTTACGGAACGACGAGTCAGATCTCAGCGCAAGAAACTTGGGTATTCCACTGGTGAGTATAAACGGATCCAACGAACCGTGTCTTTACAAGAACGAAAAACCACAACGGATCGAAGAAGAAGCGATCGACACGATGGATACGCTTGGAGGGACCATCCATGTTTTTTCTTTGGTACCTCGCAAGAACGTGCATGGAGAAAAATTGTCGGTTAAATTTAACATGGAATTCGTTAAATCTTACGAGTAGTTCTTGAATTTCGACAATTCTTGGCTGAAAATTTTGATGTTTTTTGTCCTTGCTGTGAAGAATTATGGGGACAGAAAATTGTAGGTACATTTTTGATATCCTGACCACTAGACAATACCGTAAACACTCTTAAGATCTTCGAGAATTGCAAAACACGTGTGTGTCCACAACTCGCAAGAACCCTTTTATCTTCGTTGCATCTGCAGATACTCTTCATATCGATCTGCATCGCAGGCAATGTATCATTTCACTGATATGAGAGTTTATCGTATGATCGTAAGATCACTGAATGGTTAGAACAATAACAGTGAAGCAGAGGTCAACAGAGCAAGCTGACCAAAACAAAAGGAATGTATTCTCCAGAACTTCTTTTTGCGGAATGAATTCCATCAACAAATACAGAAAGTGAATTCTAGCTTCAACTTCATCGAAGTTCTTAGTTTCCGATTCACGAAAATAATAAGTGGACTTGAGATAAGAAGATTATTATCCCATCGAAGTTGAAAAAATTGAACATTAAAGGAAGGTGAACCAGACTTGGTGCGTTAGTGCTATCCGAATATGGTGTTGACGCACCATTGGTTGAAGTCTCGTCTTGTCCTATACTGGTGTAAATACCCTGGCAAAGTGTAACACAAACTTGGAGTGATTTTTCGCTGTGGAGATGGCTGGATGGTTAGAGGGGCTGTGGCCTCAGAGTGTGAGGAGGGGTCAGTTGAGACGGAGGCAACGGCATTCCATCAAACCAGCCATCTTATGTACGGTTTGACCCCTCCGGCTATGCATACTACAGGTCGCCTTCTCTTTTCAATCTTCTACGTTTCTCGTCCAGGTTCCTCTCTTCAGAGATAACATGCACTTTTTTCACTTTAATCTCTAAAACGTTCTATTTTCAATCGTCAATTGTTCTGTCATCAGCTTCAATTATATTGATAGCTTGATTGATTATAAGCAAGATCGGAGTTTTATCAGATATCGGCAGGATGACAAATAATAAATTGTTCTCTGGGTCAAACGTACAGAAATTATGACATCCTGAAAATAAATAACAGCGAGTGGAATTTGAAAATTGAAATTACTTTTGAAAGGGTTCTTTTCGATCGGCGAATGTTGATACCTTCTTCGCTAGATTTAACAGAGAATCCCTGAAGATGCTTTTGGTTTTATTTGTACGAGTGAGACAATGAAATTGAAAACCTGATGACAAGGCATTTGCCGAGTGAGACGTAGCCCTGAGGATATGAGAGAAGAAAATTTTCTAGTGTCGACGTATCTGGCGCAGCTGCCGCTGTTTTGTCTGGCAATGTGAAAGACCAAACGATTATCTTCCTCTCCCTCCTTCACATCAAATAACTATTCCCCCCAATTATACTGGTTGTGGGTCGCTATTTTCGTGATGCTTTTTTTTGTGTTTAAATATGCATCCATCGGGGTGGTACGTCAACGCGTGTATTCAACACTTGGAAAGGGAGATGAGTGTAGCGTAGTGTCACGGAGTCATTTTCGAATGTCTTCATACTCGTGAAACCATTTCTCAAGAAGTAAACA
>NW_011887793.1:640586-643483 GCF_000806365.1 Fopius arisanus | reverse complement strand
TTAAATAGCAATAAATAGCAAATGAAAAATTTCAAATTATGAGCAGACGTGGGGTAGAGAAAAGCGAGTGAAAAACCCAGTTTCAAGTCAGACCTGACATGAATCACTTTTTACAGTGTTATGGATAAATTTTCATGACTTGATTGTCCGCATGAGTTCTATCGCGTCGAATCTAACCGGAACAGTGATGGACGTGAAAAAAAAAATCGGCGTAAATTCCTGGTGGACTAAAAAATAGTTAAAAAAGACGTAAAATTGGATTGAACGATACATGACCAGAGGGCACCACTTACGTTCCTGGAGTTCGCTCAACTCATTTCGCAATTCAATACAAGCTCACTGGTCTGACTCGTCGCTGTGGGGATTCGCCTCGTTGCTAATATGTAAAGTATCGGTATTATGTATTTATTATAATACATCCGTAGGTTATACGCATGCCGTGCACATACACTGGTGATTATCCGTGTTCAGGCGATATGGGGTTGGGGGTATTTTATAAAGCCTCGGAGGCGAATGAGGGAAAGGCTTGGATAATCAATTTATCACTGCAGGTGCTCAACGCATTAGCATACCCGACGACGCTTCTTTATTTGCCACTCGCACTTACACTTGACTTCTCACATTTTCCTCGCCAATTCAACCCCCTCCCCCCTCACCCCTTCTCCTTTTTTTTCATTATTTTTAAATCCGTTTAATCCTAAACCGCGAGCGTCAACAGCAACCGACATCGAAGATCGCGTGTAATGTCCGTGGAAATTTGTGGAGTACAAATGACTATTTGCAATGTTGAGACATTTCAGGGACATGGCGGAGGTTAACATCGCACTCGGCACTGGATTATCTTGTCGTTGGTGTGGCGAAGCCACTTCCGGTTGATACTAATTGTCGGTGGGACCATTAATTTTCAAGTGAAATGACCTTTTACGCTTGGAGATAAATTTTGAAGTGGAATCCGGGAGACGTTTAATCGTTTATCAATTAGGGAATGGTACAACTGTGAAATTTATGGTCAAGTCTTGGAAGAAACGATCGCGTTTGGACCGGTTGTTCTCGAAATAGTGAAAAAAGAATTCTTCAGTGGCATAATATTTTCAAGAAAATATCCGATTAATTTTGAAGCGCGGTTTATTTTTCCACTCGGTTTTCCAGCGAAGCAGAACGGAATAAATAGCGTTTTCCGGACAATTAAAGAAATTCATTTTTCAGTGGAATTCCTTTGAAGCGACTCATTTTTTTGTTTATCTGTCGCACAGAATATTCAACGTGAAATGCATTGAATGATGAAAAACATTGGAAAAGCTGTCAGTGTATTTCACTCTGAAATTTTTCCGAAATTTCCAAAATAAAACCGTTTAACAGTCAACAAAAATTACGGAAGTAAACGAAAAAGAAAATTAAATGTGTTTTGGACAGATTTTTAAGATATTATTTATACGTTAAGAAAATCTATAAAATTGGCCGTGATTGGATGTTAAATTTATTTATATTTTAAGGGGGGATATTTCTGGATTTAAATAAAGGGTGAAGAGTCAAATGATTGTGAGCTCTAGTGTTTATAAAGAAAGCGTGAAACTAAACACTTGCAACCCTTTTGCCACCCCCTTATTGAAGTGTACGAGATGCACCCATGAGACGTGTATATCCACTCGAAGGCACGTTCTTGTATTTCGGATTGGTTCTCTCGCATCCCAAGCAATCTGTTGTGGCCACTCGACTCTCAAGTGAGCTCTCGTGCGTGTGAGCCCCCTTTACCTTTTCACTCACTCCTATATCGCTCCTCAAGTACCCCGGGACTTTGTTATCCCAAGGGCCGTCCTACGCCGATCGTCATCCCTTCGGAGTCAACCTTCACAATTATTATATTCCATTTTTCAATATTTTATATTTCTTTTTTTTTATGCAAAAAAACCCTTTTGTATTATTTTTATCAACAAGTAGAAAAATGGTAAGAAATTTGAAATTTTTACTTTTATTTTAAATTATAATCAATTCGAATTTGAAATTGTAAGTTTTTAATTTTTAACTCTAAATATTTTTTTATTTCAGATTTTCAATTTTTTATTGCAAATTTCAAACTCGAATAGTGAATATTCATTAAAAATTATCGCAATAGTAATTTCGTTAGACAAAAAGGGATTTTTTGTTTTACAATCTACAAAATTGCGAAAAAAACTAATTGTGTTTGCACAATTGGATTAAAACCCTCAAAAAATATTAGAAAACCCTAAAAATTCGATTATCCGTCATTGAATAATCTTTTCCGGATGATTCTTGGAACCCTCGATATATCGAAAACTTGAGAATGAAAATTGAACGAAAGAAAGAAGACGACCGGATAAAAAAGGGGGGATAAAAAAACACATTGCACGCGAATCATCTTGACGGTGGTAGTTAGCACCTCCCCCCACCGCAATCTCACTGGATGTAATTAAATGGTCGGCATACCAAGCGGAATAAAACCGTATCCGTTGAAAAAAGTGGCGAAAAATTCGTTGAAAAAACCGCAGCCTGAAAGTTCTAAAAGAACCCGAAAAAGAGTTTGAGCGAGGCGAGAATAAGAGGGATCCGCTAATTAACGAGCCAGAGGTGTTGAAATCGAGTCGCAGTATTTCACCGAGGTGTGTGTACCCATCCCAAAAGGAGAATAAGAGGAAGAGAGAAGGGGGATGAAACGGTGGGTGGGTGAGAGGAAGAGGAGGGCCTCGTGCCATTGGCTTTCGATATGGGCCAGGGTTTTGGTATGAGTGTATAGATTTCTCGAGACACTGCCAACTAATAGGCGGCCCGAGAAACATGCCGCCAAGGAGATAAGAGGTACCTGGAGGTCCACAAATAATTATTTTCCTTCGCCATGAGAATTCAAACGTCTCAATTACCCCGCGCTTTTAATTCGATCA
>NW_011887793.1:638248-639971 GCF_000806365.1 Fopius arisanus | reverse complement strand
GTTCCTTTTTCACTTGAATCGCCGTCAAATTATTCATGTACTTTGTATGAACGTAGATTTATACACGTTAAAAAAAGGGTGAGGGGGAGGGGGTGGAGGGGTAAGACAAACCGGATGTCGTTGAACGTGAGAACAGCCAATCGATTGGGTTTTAAATCCCCACCAGTGTGATCCTAGCCTAAGGGTGATCGTATTATTATTACCATTGGGAGGCCACCATTGGGTTGGGGGTATTATTTAACGATGCAACGAGCGTATTGCAAGCCGGTCAGATTGCTGAGGCTTAAAGTCCCTCTTACCTTGCATTTACCTTCGAGCGGTACATCTCAAGATTGAGAATAGCACGAGAAGGGATAGAGACATGAGAGGCAAAAGCCATATGTCACACCCGAGAAAAAGAAAACGTCAGTGCAAGGTAAATCCATGTGCGCAAGAAACATGAAATCGATTTTGAGAAATATGGGGAGATATTTCGCCTGAAATGTACAAGTTATGAACTCAGTATTTTTTCTTTTAGTTTTGGAATAACAACATGAGGAGAAATTGTTGTTAAACATTAAGGGTTGTTGCTCAGATTTTAACGGCTGGACAGAAAAAAATGATTTGAGCATTTATTACTTTTAGGAAGTGTTCTTTACATTTATTTTTTGTTGGGATTCAAAGTTTTATTTATTAACTGCAACTTGATGCCATAATTTATAGAAAATTTTTTTGGAATTTGAATTTGGGCCCTTCCTCCAATACTCGGTTGGGCATAACTGATCAGTTTAAGTATGAAATCCACAAAAAAAAAACAAAACGGTTGAGCCCATTATTAAATCCTCATCAATTTTCTCTTTCTAAAAACAATTTTTTTCAATGTCACATTGAAAATTAAATAAATCCGAATGAATTAAATCAATATGCCTATTCTAATTTTAAAGCATAATACTTGACTCAAGCCAATTGTCATCGCATCACTCTTTTAAATATTGTTATAAACTAATAATAAAAAAAAAGGAAAAAAAAATATTTTCTCGTTTCCCACGGTAAATAGTTTTGCAATATCTCCCCCTAACGCCTGAAAATTTCAATTCTCCCACTGAAAAGATGGCCGAAACCTCTTTGTTCTCGAAGTAGTTGATGTATCCTTAAATAACCTCAACTCATCTCTAGCCCGCGTTCTCATTTCCTCAATCCACGTTAAATTTGCACGCTCAACATACAAACCCATACGCACAGCACGGGGGGGGGTAGGGCAACAGTACGCCAGGGCACCTCTCTTCATTTTCAGGCTGTCAAGAGCAGAAGAAGATTTGGTCTGCGTTTGACAGCTGCAGGGTCTGGGTTGGCTGAACGGATCGTATATACTCGGCCTATACGGCTTTTGGGGAAACTCCAGGATGGGGTACTCCCGAAACCCACCCCTCATCCCACTCACCTAAACTACCCCCTTCATCCTATTCTCTATTGTCTGTCTCATTTCCGTGTCCTGCCATTTTATTCATTTTTCCCGATTCCCCCCCGCCTATTTTTTTTTTGTTTTTTCGTCCAATCCTTTTTTTATCCCTTTTTCATTCCAACTCATACCCCGAGACCTCTTCATGTCTCCTGCATCCATATTTTTTTATTTTATTTTTAAATTCTATCGTCATGGTATCGTAACGCAGACAGCGGGGGTTCTAGTCCCTCCGTAAATACTCCCTTTTAATTATCGTGTTGTTTTTTTCTCTTCTTTTTTTTT
>NW_011887793.1:631936-637523 GCF_000806365.1 Fopius arisanus | reverse complement strand
GAATAAATTTAGAGAATAGTGGGTAATAATTCAGTGATACATGAGAATGGGTGTTGCAGAAAGAGAATGAAATTCAGTGGAGAGGGAAGTAAATTTGGAGATAGTAGAAAATGGAAAAGGCAAGTAGCGAGAGGAACGCAGATGCACCGACGGGTGCTGTTTAATATCAGGGGCCGCACATGGTTCGCAGGAGACACATTTCACTAATATTGCACTGCAGTTACCTCTCTTCGTTTTACATATCTCATCCGGCATTAATATATTCAACACATATGAATATTATACTGAAAGGAGGGAAAAGAGGGCGGAGAGGGCGAAGAGGGCGGCATATACATTGGCTAAACCATTGTGCCTATCTCGAGGGGGGTTTTCTCTTCCTCATCCCTTCGGCACTGGTTTCACGAAATCTGTGGCTTTTCATTGTTCCCACGGACTCGTACCTTTGTCCTTTGTGACTCTTCCCTCCTCTCTGTGTTCAAACTCAACAACTATGGAGGTATGCGGTTTTTGGATAAAGGATCGTAATGAATGCCAACGTGGGAATCCAATCTATGAAAACTCACCAAATCAATTGTTTTTTTTTCTTCATTCTGAAAAATTATTTCTCTTTATTGGAAAAACTCAGGGAATAAACGGTGAGAAAAATTGATGAATTTTTATGATGTCATTTCTTAAATTTCTTCATTGGCCTAGGAAAACTTTTTTATCAGCCAAGTAATAATTCAAAGTCGTTGGAACAGTTGTCATCGTTAAGTTCAACTTCGGCAAGAATCGAAAAAATTCGGTGTTCATCGTTAACCAATCATATTGAGACAAAAAAAATACCGATCTCAATAGGAACTTTTAAAGAATTTCTATGAATTTTTCTTTCAAACTCAAATTAAAAATTATAGACCTCCAAATTTTATAGTGGTATTTCATTAATTTTATGGGGGCACATAAAATTAATTGCCGAATGCACTAGAAAATGTATGACATTAACAGGAATTTTTTTTTTTATTTGTGAACCAAAGAAGTTCTGGTAACTTTTCCCTCCGTGTATTTTGAAATTTCTGTAAATAAATGAAATTAAAAATAAATAATTAAATCGAGATTTCTCGAATCGCCATGGAAAACTTGGAAAATGTCAAAAATGAAAGTGATTCCTCATTATTTACAATTCATTGAAAAATCAATTAGATTAAACGTACAATTTATTTCAATTCAATCATGATTTATAATTTACACTTTATGTTAATTTACTGTCAATTACTACGTTAAAAAGGAAACAGTTCGATTTTTAAATAAACAATTGCTTGACACAACTCTCCAAAAATCCTCGATTATTTATTAATAAAAACTCATATTCATGGGGACATTTTTTTTTTTTCAATTTGACAAATCCCTGGGACACGTGCAGCCTTACGTCACATGCGTGCCCATCCACCTCGAGAAAAAAGAAGGTACCTAGGGGATTGAGGGTGTGAGCCGGTGGAGAAACTACACGAGGTAAAACGAAGAAGAGCGAGACAAGAGAGACTGCCGCCTGTGATGGATCGTCCAATCAGTGCCCGTGAGATGGAGCACGATGAAGAGAGAAAAGAGGAGGGATACGAGAGAATTGGAGGCCCTCTTTGAGAGGTATACCTTACGTACACCGTGTGTGCACGAGTGCGGAGGGAAAGGCGAGTGGAGGTCATGGCCGGGTCGGTTGGCCGCTAATCGAAGAACACGTCGTGGCCACGAGAAAAAAAAATTATAAAAAAAAGAAAAAATAATGAAAGAAAAGACGAAGATACTTTTTTTCCCCCCCCTTCAACATCGTCCGCCATTGTGTAACTCGGACATCAAAGAGACTGAAGGACGAAAAATATTTTCATTATGCCGTAGGAGAAAAAAATTTTCTCCTATTTTCTCGGGTAATATTGGGGAGGTAATGGAGATAGAAAAAGTCGAGTGCAATATGAAACAGAAGTTCTGAGTATTGAACTGAACTTTCGGGTATAGCTGACTTGGAAAGTCGGGGAAAAGTTGGCAAAATAGGAGATCTATTACTTTGCAGTTTTAGTTTTTTTTGTTCACACGGAAAAGTAATATAATTGATTTAAGTATTATATACGGTATGTATAAGAAAGCGAGTACATATGGAAAGTAAAGGTTTTTGCATTGGTTAATTTATTCCTAGAACATAATATAGAATCCTAAGAAAATCAATTTTTTATCGATATCGCATTGAAAATTGAATATATTAGAATCAAGTATGAAATATATTCAATTCAAGTTTTTTTATAAGTTACCATGATCCTAAAAATTCGTGAAGTGAAATTTATTATTATTATAAGTTAGAATAAATTTATTATTATTTAAAAATAATTAACTAAATTTATTATTATTATAAGTAGAGAAAAGAAATTTGCTATTAGACATGTTAATTTTCATGTTAGCACTTCAAAAATTTCCCGCTCCATCCAATGACACAAGACCTGAGTCTTATCATTGAGGAACTGGTCAGTAAAACCTGATCCTTGATCCTGATCCTGACAGTTCGTGGTTTGGAATCGATTGTTCACCGCTCGCTGGGTTCCATGCCTAATCAAAATACTAATCCTGATCCTGATAAATATACCCTACCGCCGCTTATCAGGATCAAGGTCAAGTATTGTGAACCTGACCAGATGTTATCAGACTGATCTCACGTGTTTTGATCAGAAGTACCCGATTAATACCTGATCCATATATTCTGTTGCAAACCTAACTGAATCCTTATCCCAGATTTCTGATCGGGGAATCCTGAACAGGATCGGACCTAGCCCCTAGCCCCGATGAAGACCTAGATGAAGATTGAAAGATAGAACCTGGCAATCTGTCGCATTTTTAAGTAAAAATGAAAATAAAAATAAAAGCTCGGAAATAGTTGAAAAAAATGAATAAACGGTTGGATTTACACGGGACCGAAAGAAAGGAGAATGAGAGGGCGGGTTAACAATGGCCGCCAACCAAAACATCCGATAAATCTGAAACGTGGGGGCCCCAGCATGGACCTCAAGCCCCGAGGGATTTTAAACTCACAATTCTATCTTTCTCACTCACTCAGTCTACGTTTTAACCCACCCTCCGAACGAAAACGAGTTTTCCCTCTCGTCCAACCCTTACATTACGCTACCACTCTGAGGGTGAGGACCTCGGACGTTGGTTTACGGTGCGGGTGTGTTTGCAATTCACGAAAAACCGAGGGATATCCATGTGTGTGAAACACCTCCTCCTCCCACTATACTCTTTCATACTCAAGTGGTAGGGATATAATGGCGCATGCTAAATGTATGTGTATGGTAACGAGATCAGAGATGTTGCCTTCTCCAGTAAATTTCAACGAATTTGTTTGCGGTTCAGCCCTAATTTGTTTTTCCAAAATCTAATCTCGAGTTCAACAAGAGGTTTTTCATCGAGGGTTCAAGATCCTGAGGGTCTCCGACACTCCCACCGAGGAATGAGGGCTAATAAGGTCATTTATCCAATTTTTCTTCATTCCTCCCCGCGGAAAATAATTATTATTCAAGCGAATATATGTTTGATTTGCACAAATACCTGTTGCGATTACAATTAAATCGTCAAAATTTCATAATAAATGATTAATCAATTAATTCTGCATTTAATTGATTGGTTTTTTTTTTCAAACTAATTGTTAGGTTGATACTTCTTCAGTCCTACGAACTGTTAATTTGTGTACAATCAAATTATGTTTTTAAAGATCGGTTTTCGATCGTTTTTAATGGAGGATGAAGTAAATAGAAAAATATTACTGAGTAATATCAACCGGTAATTAACCCATTTACTCTCATTTCGGATTGAGACATTCGCGTTGATATCGGGATAAATAAAAGAACCGAATTTTCATAATCAGATGCCACGTGTTCCCAAGAAAAATGGAGGATTCCAACTCGATGAATTTGTTTTTGCGTTTTATTGTGCAGAAAATTCCAACGCCGAGCAGTTATATTTCACTCAGGTACCTAGATATGGAATACCACAACTATTACGCAATATGGTCTTCACCCAAGCACAGAAAATGCCTGAATAATTAAATCAAAGGTTACGTCCGCCATTTCGGTAGATGGATATATCATAATTGAGGGCACGCATTGCAATGAATTAAATTCATCTAGTTAACTCCACTTAATCGATTTGATTTACGACTCACCATCGATTCATACTGATTGATTACCTTTCACCGCACATTTACCATGACAAAATGATCGAAACGTATTTTACGCCTTCCTAGCATTACTATCCCGTACGGCAATGGTATTCATAGTTATGAAATATGAGAACCTCAAAATCGGAAAGATGACAATAATTACTATATTCAATAGAATCTGATCAACCTTCCTAGGCGACACGGTAATAGTTCCATAGTAGTGGAACATAACAAAAGTACTACTATTATTATGGAACATGGTAATAATTACTCTGCTCAACTATCAATGTCTCCATAGTAATGGAATTGGGCATTAATAAGCAGTCGACATAGTTATGGGTTAATATTATTCAATTACTATGTCTCTCTCCAAGGTCATGGGACATTAGTATATAGCATTATGCACTATAGCACTATGTACTACTATTATTTTGGACTATGACTATAATTACTATGGGTCACTAGTAATTCTTCTATACGAACGAAATACTGCGATAATAACTATGCAGCATAGTTATAGGGTTTTAATAACATTCCGTAATGTTCCATTACTATTATGCGGCATGGTAATCATTTCCATAGTAATGGGACATGAAAAAATTATCATTGCTACAGATCATAGTGTTACGCTAACTATATCAAATAGTAATTCATTCAGGGCGCTATTTATTTATTGTTCCATGTTCCACTACTATAGTAATCACTATTGCGAATCTTTCTTTTACTATTTTACTCCCGTCATGTTTTTATCCGTGAATAATTGGGATTTGAATATTTGCTTTCACAATAATTGGAATTTGAAAATTTTTTTTGTTGATATGAGAGGAAATCGAAAGGAGTAGAAATGAGATGAAAAAAGTCCGCGAAAATGAGGTGCAGTTCTTCGGACGGTTGGATATCCAGTGGGCGGAAGGAAGAGAAGCTGAGGGAACCGGTGAGAAAGATGAGTGCATGTGTGTGCGCAGAGCTCAATGGTGAGGAGGTAAAAGAGAGGAGGAGAAGAGAAAAAGAGACTGGAAGAGGACGGACAGGTTGGGCCGAGAGAAATCCACGGCTGCCATGGTTACCGTCGCATTCCCGCCTTGGCCACGTTGCCATGGTGACTATAACTCCACCGTGCTCTTCGGCTTTTGCGCGATACCACACACCATTCCCTATTTTATCCACTTTTTTTTTCATTTTTATTAACTATTAGTCAGAAGTTATAACATCTTGACTTTCGTTTTTCAAAACTCCCGCCAAAAATTAGCGCACGCGTCATTCCTCCACCGATTACATAAGCGAATTGCATGACCAATGGTTTATGTAAGAATATATTATTGATCAATATGGAATACACCGATATATATAAATGATACATAAATTATTTGCACATATTTTTATTAATCGAAAATTTCAATAAAAATTACGCAA
>NW_011887793.1:629327-631191 GCF_000806365.1 Fopius arisanus | reverse complement strand
TGATTTTATTACTTCTGATCAATTCTCGGATTTTCGTTTGTCAATTCCATTGAATTTTCTTGGAATCCATTTTTTTTTCAAATTCAATGGAAAAAATTCCGATTTTTCGAATTCGTGAATTACTTTTGGCGGGAAAAATATATTTCCGGCGGTTTATGATCGTCAATCAACTTAATAAAATGAATTAATTACATTAGATAACCGTGACAAGACAAAATAGTTGAAAAAATATTTTTCTTAATTAATTAATTAATTAAATTACAGTGGGCCACATCATTAAGATTTTCCAATTATTTTATCGCCAACTAATAAAAAATAAATTTTTTTACTCCATTTAATATTCTATTCAATAATTAATCTACCCGATAGAAAAATGGAGAAAAAAAAATATACTATCTGTCAATTCTCTACATTTTCCCAATTCATAACAAGTGCATAATAAAAATATCTCCAAAATCAATTTTTATGTATATATATATTTTATATAAATTGGGAAAGTTTAGGATTTTTTTTATCTATATAAATTGATTTGCGCGGGTACCGACAGACTCTTTCAATTCCAACGAGTTTTTCAATTATTAAATGTCAGAAGGTGTAACCTCTGGATAGAGTATTAATAATTTGTTATTAATTATTGCTAACATAAGACTTACCAGGACTGCCGAGAAAGACGGAAGAGTAGAGAACACCGCGTCTCGCCGCATCACTAGCCGCTCTTTGTGCATCCGGCGGCGAACTCCATTCTCTACGTGGACACCATTTCCCTATAAACAACAAAAAAGAAAGAACAAAATTAATTAAAATCCACAACTCAATCAATAACATTCCAATAAACGAATAAATAAATCTGGTCAGTCAATCAATGGACTAATGAATATGAATTAGACGCCAACACAACAATAACTGCAAGTGAAATTCATCAATCAATCATCTCAATGACTCGATAATTCATCATTAAGGCAACTTGATTATTCAATTTTTCAATATTTACGTTGTTTAAAATAATCTCCGTATTATTCTCCTTGATAAAACGCTCTGTTTTATTTATCACTCATCATCTGACGTTTTACTCACTTCGTTCCCCTACACCTTTTATTTTTATTCTCAATTAAATTCCCTCACATACCAGGATGAGAACCAGTATTGACTTTAATGGGAATAATTGCACAATTATGATCATTGTGTATGAGAAAAAAGTGTACTTTGTAATAACGGTGTGGTATGCTGTGACGTCAAGACGTCAGGTGAGACGACATGTGTGAAATGAGAGATGGATAATCGGGTGGAAAATTGTGAGGAATTTGTGCAAATGTTTTTGCATGTTTTATTTATTTCTATTTTTCCACTTGAGCCAACAAATTCTTTGATAGTGTGGGGATATGGAGTCATTACTAGGCGATGATTCATTCGATCACATTTTTATTTCCACTTTCGATAAAAATGAAAATGGAAAAAATCATTAAATATTAAACGATTGTATTCAATAAATCTTTCAAATTTTTCTTAGCGATTGGTTTATTTTATACAAATATATTAACCGATACTTCCTGCTGGATTCATTGATTGATTCAATTTTTTTTTAATAATTAAAGATTGTTGAATTCCTCAATTTTTATGAGACAAAATAGAACGTTTTCAGTGATCGATAACTCGAAAACCACTGAATGAAATCGAATGATTTTTTTTTCATTTCATAGGTTAAAAAAAGACCTTCAAACCAAAATAAAATCTGTTGAATTTCACTCTAGCACTCCTATACTATTACCGATTGAAAACATTCCATTTTGCCATTTCCCCAACAGAAATAGTCCATCGATGTAATTCATAAATTGCAAAAAATTGGGGAATGAATTAAAGAAAAAAA
>NW_011887793.1:625590-628472 GCF_000806365.1 Fopius arisanus | reverse complement strand
AGCAGAAAAAAATAGACAATTACGTTTCTATGATCTATGAGCGAGGTGATGTTCAATAAAAACGTGAATTCTCCTGTTCCGTAAAAATTACCCATTAGTCTGATGACTCACCCCTGTATTGACAACAAGTCGTTCCGTCATTTTTCCTCGACGATTGAGTAATTTTAAGAAACAGAACGTACAAACAACACACCCACCTCATAAAAATTGTTGAACATTCATGAATTTTTCATTTTTCATGCATAATAAATAGATAATTGTCTGAGATTTCACTTATTCCGGTAAGATTACGTGAAAATTTAATCCATTTTTCATATTTCATATAAATTTTCTTCAATCGCTAAAAAAAAAGAACCGAAAGACGATTTGGGGTTTAAAATTCACGTGAGTTGTTCCGTAATTTTGACTGAATATTTCTCTCCATGTGCGATTGGTAAACTACGAAAATTCGAAATGACGTAAAATCAAAGGGATTTATTTTATTCGATTTGGGTCTAGCCGGAATAGCCACTTATGCAAATGATTCCCCAGAAAGGGACCAGCTTAATGATTCCAGTGACAGAGATGTCGAAACATGTTGAGAATCAATCGATTCCAAGAAAAAAGTGAGAATATACCGAAGTCCGCAAATTAACGATCAAAGTGGACACCTTTTGTGGCACTGCGAACAAAATAACCATCAAGTGTACATTGTATTTTTCCTTTCCCTTTTTTCTATAGTATTCACCGGGACTGGCGTCCTCTTGGGCATATCCCCCAGTTTAGGTCGTAATTCATTTTTTACGAGAGCACCAGTATCGTGCGAGAGAAACCCAAAAGAGGTTTCACCCACTTCTGATTTACGGTGTAACGATTAAATGCAGCTAAATTGTTGAGGCCTAGGATATAGTCCATTTCAACAATGTTGAAAAATAATGTTACGTCCTTCGAGGACACGTGGCATGCCTTTCGAATTCCCACACAACAATTCATTTGTATTCTCAGAGTTATAAGAAAACAAATTTACATTTTACCAAGGCAATTCGATAAACTCGTGAAAAACATTGAAACATAAAAATTGGTAATTACCACCCCACGAACGGATTTTCCGAAATGATAAAATTCACAAATTGTAAAATAGTAATAAATCAAAGTTCTTTTTTTGGATTTTGAATTGTGCAACACAAGATTCTTTCATTGAGAGTTTTTCCATTCTTTTTTCTTGTACAATCTTTTCTCGTTTTTGCCCAACCACTTTTAAAATGTAACATAGATTAATTTAAAAAATTATTATTTAGAGAATTACAAGAGTATCTTCTGAGGATTATCTCCAATTTTATTCTACCGATTCAGAAAAATTACTGGTTAATAACGGTATTTTTGCTAATCCTTTCATTCCCGAGATAATCTCATATTCAATAAAAACTTCAATCCTCCGTTTACTCAACTGGTTTTTAAACAAGTTTGTCAATTGCATTTTTCTTGGGAAAAATCGAGTTTGATAGGTGAAGGTTTAACAAATAATATTCGCACCTGAATTTACCTCATTTAGTCAGTAATGAAGTGCTAAAAAGAGTACTTTCCACAGAGAATTAAATGATAAAATTAATTTGTGGACCTTCCTTGTACATTCAATTTTTAACAATACGATTTTTCGTTAACTAATCGCGCAATCATTGAAAGTCGCAATTAGTGACTTTTAATAATTATTTTTTGAGTTATTATAAAAAAACTACAGGGCATGACCGTTAGCTGACCGATTTGACCCCTTCAGGTAATAAATACTTATTTTGACAGAAAAAAAAAATTGAATTATTGATGCGAGGACAGCAATTGTCATTAATGATTAAATTTTAAAGGAAAATCTTGAAAAACTCTTGCGATGGGTTAAATTCTTCGTAAAACGATTTTCAATGATTGAATGACTCATCGCCAGTCCCCCAAATACTTTCTCAATAAAGAAACAGTGAAACAGGGGATTTCGGTCCATCCCAATTTATAACTGTCACCTCGTCTCGGTGAGCTGGATGTCTGGTTCTAAAATAAAGTCGAGATTGCCGAGAAATCGGGTGAGGAACACTTGACGGATACATGACGTGGTCATCGTATTCATGTCCATCCGGGGGTACGTAAACGTCAGGTCGTCTTTTTGAGAGGTTACCGCCCCGAAAACTCCATAGTAAAACATTCACGGTTAAATAACAGAAAAAAAAAAAGTGACGGCTATTGCATGACTGTTGCAACCACCTGAATTCTCAATTTACAACCGAGCATTCACATCTCACTCCTGCGGTTTGAAAATTTTATTATTTCCATTCTCATCCCGGAATTACCATTCCAATGTAATCATCTATTCTTAATTACGGCCCGCCATTCGCTGGTTGCTTTGTTTTTTTTTTTCGGTTTTTTTGGTGCTCGAGGAAGTGAACCGCAGGAATGTGGAGAATGTCAAAATGACTTTGTTAAATTCCCACGGTAAATCAGTTTCACGGGGTTGACGGGATGATGCTTATGATTACACCCTGTCGCTTAACGGCTATAAATCTTTTGATCCGTCTCGGGTTTTTTTGGGTTACAGGTAAATGGTGGTCGCTGTGACCCGCAGGTCGATATTACGGCATCTGGAAGACTCAGGATGAATCATTGAATAAAAATAGGAAATGGTGACGAAATCCCTGAAATCTTACTCCAAAATCCCCAGGGTAACATCCCTATAGGATTAAAATTTCTCCTCAGGATTAAATTTGGATTAAATTTCTCAAATAATAAATAAATCGGTAATAAAGAATAAGGGCACATTTCCACACGGTGAGTCTTTCCAAAATATCTCTGAATTGAAGGAAAATATTGATATTTTTCTCAATACCTTTTTTGTTACGAACACCTTTCTCTAAAAAAAATGT
>NW_011887793.1:622705-623900 GCF_000806365.1 Fopius arisanus | reverse complement strand
TGGTGACGTCACCGGAAAGCAAATCGTGACTCGTGACACGCGCGCGCAAGGTTTAATTAGCGCTACAAATGCCGAATGGTCTGGGAAGGGGGATAAGGGGGTAAAGGGGTAAGGGGTAAGGGGGTGTCTCTCGAACATGAGTAAGGGAGACAGAGAGGTACTTGGAGGTCTCACTCGGTCTATTCGTCGTACTTGCGCTTTCTGGCACGCTGCCGTTTCGACCTATGACCCCCCGGGACACCGAGACCACGTTCTCCGAATTACCGATCCGTATACCCAACTGCACTGTGCACTTAGCGTAAATTCCTCACTCCGATTCGAATTCATGAGTCTGTGTAGAGGTCGAATCGTTACAACTGACGGTTTCAGGATTTATTGCATGAGTTTAATGCGCTGATTTCATTTGATTCGTCACAGTCCCGCAGAATTCTTTTCAACGGCTTTGGTTTTGGATTTTATTTTTCGGGTAATGATATAGATTTCAATTGTAGGAGTTTGGAATTGTCGTAATTGATCGGGGGTAGCACTGTTTACCGTTATTATGGAATAGGGAAATTTGAGCTAGGATTTTTTAGGTCAAATGGAAGAATTGAATGCATGGATTTTATGGTTTGGAAGATTGATGGCAATTTTTATTGGAAATCATTATCCTCACGAAAGAAATATGTATGCTAATTATTGTTGGTAGCATGTTGAATTTTTCGGGATATATATATATATATATATATATATATATGTGAGGATAATTGATATATATTGCGCATGTATTCCGTTTTCGGACGGATAAAATTTGGATTCGTTATGTTAAACAATCATTAATTTGTTAATGAAAGCTTGAATTTTCAGATTCATTGTTCACGGCGGACGTCAACTATTATTCATTTTTCAATCGGTGAAAGATTATTTTTTTTATTTTTTAACTAGTAGAATTATCAAATCTAGTTTTAATTAATTCCAATACCGAACCAAATATTCGCCTAATCAAGTTGAATCTCGCAATAGTTGATTGCATAATTCGGAGACTCTATTCCTATTTATTATCTATCTACCCACAGGAATTAAACACGAATCAAAAATCCCCCTGAAATGCGTGCAGCATAATAAAATGGCGTAAAAATCGGTTGAATCCGTTCCATTAACCAATTTTGAATGAATCCTAAAAAGGTAAAAAATAAATTCATGTTGTTGGGTTGTC
>NW_011887793.1:617520-619830 GCF_000806365.1 Fopius arisanus | reverse complement strand
AAAAAAAAAAAACAATAGTGGAGGAAAAATCTGTGTTCATCTCGAAGAAATAAAAAATTGGAGCAAAAGAAAAAATAAATGATTAATTTGATTGGTCGAAGTTGAGACATTTCTGAAGAGTCACATTTTAAAAATATGTCGCACGGCATTTTCGGATCATCAAAGGGAATTAATAGCGCCATTCAGCCGTAAAAAGTGTGTATCGAGGCTGGCATAACTGCTACGCTTTTGTCCCCTCTTTTCCACAAGAGTGAGATCGAGTGTTAAAGTTAAACAAAGACAGTGTGTCGCGATCGGTGTCGGACGAAACGGGAGAGGAGAAACCAAAGGGAGGAAAAAAAAAAATAAAGTGAATGAAAATTAAAAAGAACAACGACAGGCAGAGTAATACGCGTACGACGTCGGCGTATCAAACGATATCGGAGGGCTTCTGGATTAATTTATGCACATAAGGCTGTTAAAATGCGAGCCTCAAAGGCAATACCGCCTACTAAATCGCCAATGCGCAATCACACGGCTCTACTACCGTCTTTTGAACGTACGCAAATTCGTCACAGTCAGTTGTTATAACGTCAATGCGGTTTTATATACTGACGGTATTTGTGGTCATTTTATGCTCACAGAGACGAATTAAATTGCTATCGATCCACTGAGAATGTTTATTGATTAAAATTTCATTATCTCAGCGAGGAGCGCTGGAAAAGGTGCGCTAATTTCTCATTCCATGAACTGCGGTTGCCCGTCATTATCTTGATTGCTTTCCGAGAAAATGATGGCGTCGCGAAAATAAGACAAGTACTTGAGAAAATATTCATCAATTCGAGCAGTTGTTTGGGGATGAGTTTTTGAGCTCAAGTTTTTCAGAACGTTGGAGTCTTCGGAAATGTTTGTTCCGTTTTCACTACAAATTTATTAAAAATTTATTGACAATTCAATTACATGCTGTTCTAAATAATCGCTTCCATGAGTTTCAAGTCAGTTTGAACCGAAAATGGTCTCTCAATTTCTAAAATTATCCAGAAAATTTACACACGCGTTCAACAAATTTACTTTTCGATATTTATTTTTATTGTTCAATTCATAACGCACGAGTGCAGTGAGAAATCAGAAAAAAAATCATGAACGCAATTGAACGAAATTGAACAGAAAAATTTCAAAAATTCCCGCCATTATTAACATTACCAATCTCATCACTATATACAGCTTCCAACAATAGTAATAGTATTGGTGGCCAGTGGTACGTGGTATTGCTCTAGCGCTCAGAGATATTGCGCCCGACTGCATTCTCTCGGCTCGCTTCGATGCAATTTACCGAATTGTTTTTAAATCCCACCCGACGGCGGGATCGGACATTGCGGAGGTGGGTTTGCACAAAGAGAAGTAAAAAAAAAATAGAGGAGGAGGTACGTCGAGTCGGCCATGGCGTCAGCTGTTTTGTCCCGGCGCTTCTTCACTCCTCCCCTACCCATTTTTATTTGGAAACAAAAGTCCACGAATTTTTTCTACCTTTATTATTCCATATATCCATGACAAAAAAATCAACGTAAAGTACTTTGCAAAAATTGTGGTCAACAACACTAATTATTTTTTCTACGTCATAATAATGAAATAGATAAAATTATTAACAGAAATTTTAATCCGATTTTCCTCTAAATTCGAGTTAATTTCTGTTCTTATTTTAGTATTATTAATTTAATTTTGCTGAATCCTTTTCTTGGTAATTAGATTATATCTGTAGTATATTTATATTTTGAAAAATTGAGTAAAGAATATTTTTAATTTCCATAATATACAGTATATATATATTTGTAGGTATATATGCAAAATAAATATTAATTAAATTATACATATATATAGTTACACATAGTTATTAGCTTATATACCTTTGTATATAGTTTTTCTATATTTTTTTTTATGATAGCGGCCATGTTGGATTGTAATTGGATCGAGAAATATTTGTAGTGAATGCACAGGTGGTAAAAATCTCACAGGCATTTTTTTATTGCGCCACTTAATTTTCAATGGTGTCCTCCATTGATTAGAAATTATTGAGTGGTAGGTAGAGACGGAAACTCGTGTGAATGCAGACGTATGGAATTCCAGGCGATTAAGATAGTAACTTGATAATAGGACAGTTGAGTGTATTGCATAAGTTAATTGTAGGCTTTAGGTGCTATTGCTGATTGAGAAAAGGATAGAGCCGGAACGATAGGCGATTCTGACACGTGCAAACTTTAATGTTTAGTGGTATCACATATCGCTGGACTTATTTCACATTTCCACACTTTCTGACTGTTAAATAAATAAAAC
>NW_011887793.1:613170-614925 GCF_000806365.1 Fopius arisanus | reverse complement strand
GAACGATTTAAAATGGGAAAACGTTTTTATTTCCAATTTTCCTAATATTTCTTCGTTCTCGGGACTTGTTTGATCGTTACAAGGGTTGATTGTGCCGTAAGGGTACTAGCAAAATATCCGAGGGAAGGACAGAGAACCTACATGACGAGGGGAACAGGGGTTGCAACACTTAAGACAGTTATTTACTGCGACCATTTTCATCCCGACGCTCTTATATTGGGGTAGGTCACAACACCCCAGGTTTTCTCTACTCCATATGTTTATGATAGTAAATTTTATTCACGTTGACTGATAATAGTAATGACTCTGCGTGAGGATAGGTCAGGGAAACCTCGAGGACGAACACGTAAACGGAAATACTCAAGGAAATCGAGAAAAACTCGAAAATTCAATTTCACGTCGCCGGAATTTTTCAAATTTTCCCGCATTTTTATCGATCAATTGTGGTTAACCGAAATCTCGTAGTTTCACGGTCATATACTCAAGTGAAATTACGCTATTCCGTTATTGCGGAAATTATAAAAAGGCGGAAAACGCAAGGTGAGTGATAAGTCAGCGATAACATTACCATTTAGACATATCGCTTCTTTCAATAGCTTCCACTGGTTGTAACCAACTTTATATATAGATATAAAATATACCTGAATCAAGCAAAATATATATAATTAACTATAATGTTATATTTATACTATAAATAATAATTAATATATATATAATTAACCACTATACGAAATCACCGAGATTCATATTATTATTCAAATACTAATATAAATTGTTGATTTTTCGTGTCTATATGATGGAAACCATTTGCGATTCTAAAAGTCGATGAAGATAAAACGAAGAAGTCAATATCACAATCTATTTCACCCTACGTTGAATTTTTATCAATTTTTTGGGTACATCGAATGGTAGTAAATTGAATTAGTCCATCAGACGTAATTCTGCATTACGAATTTTCGCGGTATTTCCCCACTCAACGAAAAACGTCTAGAATGCCAAAAAATGAGGTTTAAAAGGAGTGAAAATGAGAAGGATAAAGTAAGTTAAAAATAATTTCCGGAACTGCTGATTTCCAATGTAAATACAGTTCTTCCAGTTAGATTGAAGAAATCGTCACGGAAACGATTCTTCAAAGCGTCGGAAAAGAGCGATAATGCCGTAGTGGTTTGCGATAGATGTGTCTGATTAATTCCCATTGAATGTCTCTATTGTATTAATTCCAATGGGCGTTGAGAGAGGTATGAGCCTGCTTAGTTCAACTAACTGGAGATAAGAAAAACACCGGCATACGAAACTCCAGCAGTCTAGCAGATATGGAACCGGCATACGTGGGCATTTGCACGGGTTTATGCCTTATAGGAAAAGCAGTCAGTTGAACCCCTTCTCCTCACCTCCTTTTCCTGCACCCGGTGGTGGTATACATGTATATTTATAATACCCGTGGATACCGATCTCGAGAAATACAAGAGGTAAACCCAAGGCCACGGCGAGCAACCAGACGTAACGTACGCCCTCGCGTGTGTTGAAAAAAAAATCAATTTTTTTTTTGTACAATTGAACATTCTAATTAATTACCACTCGTGAAAATTGTGGACGTTGATGGTCTGAGAAATTTCCGGTGGTATAAATCTGTTTTGCTTCAATGTTACAGGAGATTTTGGAATATTTGTGAATTTAGGTGGGAGTCTGTAAAGTTGCACTTTACGGACGCACGTGTGGAATATCGAATTTTTAGTGGCAACTGCTGAGTTCTTC
>NW_011887793.1:609342-611450 GCF_000806365.1 Fopius arisanus | reverse complement strand
GGGACGGCCTCATGATTTAAATGATGATGACTTAAATGCCGTTAGATTTCAAGTTCTTAAATATTTAAAATAGGATAATTGATAGTCTTCAACGATTGACATTGATCTAAAAATGAATAAAGTCAAAAACCGGTCATTAAAAATTCATGTCAATTCATAATAATTCATAACTCAAAATTCATCTCAATTTCTCAAACTTGATAATACGATGTCTTCAGTTTCTAGAGGATTCAACAGATTCTTCCAAGCACATGTAATTAATAATCGAATCACAAGTCATCAGATCATCAAACAGTAAAATTAATCCTCGACTCCATTGTTTAATTATTCTATTAATAATTCAATGATGATGGAACCTACTTTATTCTATACTGGAATGGCGCATCCCTCAGAGAAAAAATATATATCCAAATAGTGATATGAGCTATGTACGTGCATATGTGCGTATATAGCTCATATATATCTATCGCATATACATGATTTTTTGTTGGAGATAAAATGAACTAAATTCAAGTACAGGTGTGTGTTCTTTTAGTGAATAGTTTTCCGGACGAAATGGTGGCGTTACCTCATTCATTTACACCTAAGTCCTTAATGGAACTATTGATCTTTGACCCTAGAATTTACTTGTCATGTTTTGTCACGAAATTATCAACGTACCAGTTAAATCGGCTCATTAAAGACAGGTGGGCCACACGCACATTGCATCACCTCAATCCCCACGAGCGCGAACAGTACAACAATTTTACCATTTAATTGCCAGTCCTCCAAGTTAGACAACTCGTGGGAGTACATCCTCACACTTTTCTCGTGCTATTCACCGTTTTATCCTTTGTATTTTACCGGTAAAGTTGAAACACCAGAAATATCATTACTCTGTTAGGTGAAGATTCTCACGAATCACGTTCTTACGTCTAACACTGACGTTTAACCTTGCATCTCAGGATTTTACACATTTCCCGGGGAATATAGGGGTCTAGGTGTACACGTGATGGGGTAAATTAAGAGGTAAATTACGAGGGGAAATTTATCACGCGAGATTTGGGTTTTTCGGGGGCGCGAGATGGCGGGAGGTTATGCTCGTGGAGCTTTTGAAATTTCGGGGGGTTGTAAAAATAATTGACTGCAGGGTGAGGGAGTAGCTATTTTTTTAGTAATTAATGGGGAATTATTCGCTGGTGTAATTGTTATTTTGAATGATAATTGGAAACTGTCGGGATTAATGGCGGGAAAATTCGCGCCAAATTTGAAAAGAGATGGTAGCGCCAGTCTAACCTCGAAGGAATAGTTATAATAATTTGAATTTCTTTGGCGAGATAATTGAAACATTTGAATGACTATCGGGCAAAAATAATGAATTGTCATGTAAGGGGAGGGTCGTGATGTTAAATAAACGAAATCTATGCGACACTATCAGTGATTGTGATAGGAAAGGAGGGGAGTAAGAAAAAAAATGAAGGTGGAATGACGGCAAATGTGACGATAATATACCTCACACTCTTTTCCGCTCTCTTTCAAGCCCTTTTCGCATTAACACATATGTATATGGCACCTCTGTCGACATTATGTGTCCGCCATGGGCGCGATTTTCAACGATCTCTTCCGATGAAATGTTTCCTCAACGTAAATACTATAAAGGGGGGACAAATCCGATAATGCAGAGCTCGCGTGACCTACCATTTTTATGTCGTAGGCGGAATGAAAAGTTTTTCTTTTTTGAGATTTTTTTGTATTCTCACACTGGTGTTATCGAAGTACATACGTTCTCGGCCAGTCTTAGGGGGTTATCAGGGAGGCAATCGCTACTTACGGGATTGGTCAAATTGGCTTGAGTAGTTCTTTAGACACTCACCTGAAACAGAAAATTGAAAGTTCTTGTTAGTTTTCAGAATTCCAGATATGAATTATTCATTTGATTATAAAAATAGAAAGTACTGGTTGGAATTCCGTGAAATTTTAGTCACAATGGCATTTGAAATGTCAATTATATATGAGAGTTTGAAGTCGAGTTTTAGTGAAACCAGTCATTTCATTTCGTATTTTTGGACATTAATTAATCATTTGAAATGGTTTTTCAGTGGAAGCTGGAATTGATAATTGAAATTAAT
>NW_011887793.1:604514-607267 GCF_000806365.1 Fopius arisanus | reverse complement strand
CGTGGCAACGCTCTCAATGACCGAATAACGTCTGTTTAAATTACTGTAATCATCCCAAGTACTCAATGACACCTAAACCCCGCCTCCCGCTATATATTCATCATCCAAAAATGCTTGCATCATCCCAAGCAATCAAATCGTAAAAAAATATCACAGATAAAATCATCATACATGATATATTTCCGTTTAATTCTACTTCGCAAATATTTCCGAAAATTAATTTACCAGAAAATGGGTCTTCACATTTTTTCATAATCAATCCAAAAAAAAAGTACAACAAGACTAATAATATAGGGATAATTTTTAGAGTCATTAAATCCAGCAACCTGTTGAATTTAATTAACCATATTGATCGTATTGATTTAATTAATCTTTATTGATTGTATGGATTAAATTGACTGAAAAAGGAATCGCTTTAAAGAGAAAAAAAAATGAGCCCATCTGGATAAGCCGAAATAATTTTTTTTTCTTATAGTACGGCCCTCTCTGCCCCCCCCCCCATGGGTTAATGGGCCCTATGCATGCGCCTGTAGATCCTACACTGTACCGTATTCACTCTCCTAGGGAATATAGGATTGACGCGGGAAACCACAGAAAAAACCATATCGGTACAGGCGATTGCTTTATTAGCAACCTCCCGATCATCGGTGCCTGTTAAAAAATTGGGTTCAATGTGGAATCGAACCTACAACTTTCATAACACTAGGCACCTAGCCACTGAGCTACCGACGTCGGTGAAATAATTGTTTCGGTGAAAATAAAAATTTATGTAACTGATGGAACATTAAGTAGCCGATGAAGCCCCAAGATTGCACCTGAGGGCTTCTCTTCAGGTTGTACAGTTCACCTCGATCGGCAGGGATTATACTGGTGCTAAGAGGCAGAAAAGGGCTTCGCGCCTCATCGTCTGGAAAATGGCTTACTGCTTACATTTACTCACCCCACATGTGCACTTCTCTATATTCCCGTGTTTCAGGCCGGGGGTAATTTTCCCATCATACGGCAATCGGAATAATAAAATTTATTTTTATTTACGAAAATAAATCCGATCTCCTACTGGTTATTTTTGTTATTAAATTGATGATTAAAAGATGTTGGAGAAATACAACTTCAATAAATTATTCATAATTATTTCCACTAATTATTCTCGCATCATCAGATTTCGGAAAGACTTTAAACAATTGACATTAAAAATCATGAAAACGGGGAAAATATCAAGGGGTAATGAGAAAAAAATTAGTGAAATGTTGCAAATTTCACTTATTTCCACTTTTCTCAAAGATATAAACATTCAGTTCTCCATTTTTTTTTCAAATATTCGGTAATTTGCGATTATAACATAATTAATTATCCAGGCCAATACAGCTTATTTGAATTCCGAATATAAAAATTGATTTTCTAACCTCAATTTTTACTTGAGGAATACTCAAAAAAAAAAACGAAAAAAAAATTCACATATTCACAGCAGTACATACGCCTTTCTCTCTCGCATATTCCCCCAGACAATGATATTTCGGTGAATTAAATAGCTTGTCCACCGGATGAAAAAATGTTATAACTCCCCAGTTATGACTTCCCGCGGGTTCATTGACTCCGCGATGAACAATATGACGTAAAAACATTTATCTCATTTTAAAATTAAATTCCCAAGACCTCGACAATGGCAATAAACGAGAATAACAGTGAAAATGACACTAAACACAGTGAAGACGAAGTGTGGCAAAAGTTTCATAGAGGATTTCCAGGGCCTTAACATTGGAGTATAAGGAAAGACCAATACCCCAGACTTCCGTTTTCTCTGGTTCGTTTCTTCCCAAGGACACATAAATCTTACGTCGAGAGAGGGCCCTCTCGCGAGTTCCGCGACGTCCCGCTGCTTCGGATATTACGTAAGAACCGGAACGATATCTCCTTCGTTTTCGTTTCTTCGACGGGAGAGAAGATATCCAACCCCTCGTCGGTTATTACACGCTCACGTGAATCTTAGGGTGCTTATGCCACTGGAAGACCCATGGAGACGAATCGTTCGTGCGAATGAATACCCATCGAATGGTATGTAATACTTGTTCGGATTTATAAATTACTGCAACTGACTCGCAAAATGAAAAAAGAAGGATTTAAATTATCGATGATTTTATAGAATTTAAATTGTTGTTGTAATTGACTGAAAATGGTAGAAATTCACTTATAGTTTAGATGGAGCTAGATCACTTCTGGATCAAATCCTGTTAACGATTCTCTGATCGGAAATCCTGGGTGGGAACCTCATCGATATTTTAGGCGTTAACTCAATTTTAAGTGAGAATTTTTCGAGTTTTTTTGGGATTGACATTCGATCTGGTAATGATCAGGAGAATTTATTCAATCACATCAGGGAGTTGAGATTTAGTATCAGAAGAGGCAGTGGATCTTAGGATTTTTATGGAAAAAACAGATTCCAAACTAATCAGCATCAGCTGTTCAGCTGGACAGTTTCTCATTAAGAACTTATTTGAATTTTCATTCAGGTAAATTTCAAAGATCCGGATTTTTCATGCCATACCATGAATATAATAATGAATAATAATGAATAGTGAATGAATAATGAATTTTTCACGCATATTTCTCTCACAGTCGGATAAACCGATTTTAATGCCAGTTGGTAATTTATCAAATTTCAAACGCAAATTTTACCAGGAAATTGATATTCGAAATGTCGACGATGCTCGTTATCACCCACTGAATAAATACCTGAATGCAATTTAAAAAATCGT